>NC_056522.1:236578373-236628465 GCF_019175285.1 Sceloporus undulatus
ATTCCCTATCTAATCACAACCCAATGGAGGTTCTGGACTTGGATGTTCCTGTGGAGGGTGGCTAAGAGTTTAGGGCCCATGATCTCCCCTGGGTGCAGCAGGCACTTTGCCCTAAATCTCTGCTTGTCCTCTTTAGGTTCTCTTCTCATGGTCATCTCAGGCGTTTTATAACTTCTCTTGGAAACATCTGGAAACTTCTCCCAGGCTGCCCATATAAGTTCACTGAGTGACCTTGGGCAATTCACACTCTCTCAGCCTCAGAAGAAGGCAATGGCAGTGAGATATTGGTCAGTTGAATTCCCATGATCTCTGATGATCCTCTGTGTGGAGGACCCCATTAACCCTTTTTTACCTGGAAAGAAGACTATTCCCTCAGCTGGGCTGCCCAGATAATGGTCAAGATGGCAAAGTTATTAATGAGGAGGTAAATATGGTGTAGGAGTGGCTGAAGTAGTTTGTGTTTACACTGGCCACCCAGGAATGGCAAGATTCTGCCCCTCCTCATCTCTCTTCCCCGCTGAGTATTTAGAGTGCAGACTACTTTTGCACTTTCAACTCAATTTGCAGCAATTGAGGATGAAGAGGGAAAGTGGGAGGAGGAAAGAGAAACTGGAACATTTTAACATCAGCTGGAAAGTCAGGACCACAGATGATCAACTGGGCTTGTGCCTGACAGATCAGGACAGTTAGAGAGGGTTTTTTTAAAAAAAAAAATCCTTCTAGATTAGCTGCTGACTATGGGTATGGGAGCAGTAATTCAATTCATTTCAAGGGCCCGAAGTTGGGAAAGGCTGAAAGCATCTACACCAAGCCATAACCAAGTACGAAAATGTTGTTATGAAAACAGATCTTTAAAAATATGTCTACCTTCCAGCTACTGTTGATTTAATATTCGAATTATAGATACCAAAAATATAAAACCCAGTCTGAACATCACTTTTGAGAACAGCCATGAGCACAGATTGCTAATGAGCACAATTCCACAGGTTGTGAAACTTACAGCATCATCTGATTGCTTCATTATGAGACAAATGCTAACTGAGATGTCTCTTGTTCTGTGACACAGCTTCTAAAAAGTAGATCAAGGCACAATACATACCGGCAAAATGTAGTGTGGCAGTGGCGATGACAGTAGAGTTAGAGAGCGCGCACCATTCAGATGCTCCCTAACTCTAGTACGTACTAGGGTTAGCCTAGTACATACTGGCAGCGCAAAATGGCGGCGCCCTGTCAACACTGGCACCGCCATTTTGACGTGATGGACGCTTAGCGTCCGCACATCCCAACGTGTTTGTGATGCTGCAAATGTGCCATTGGCACATTGCGGCATCACAAACGCGCCGCAAGAGGAACCCGCTTTTTGCGGGTTCTTTTTGCCCTGCGGGGAAGCCCCATGGTCTGGAGGTTGTGGCTTGCCCGCGGAGCAAACCAGGGCGGTGGGAGACCGCCGGTCTGTATCCCGCCCAAGTTAAAAACAGAGTTAGCAGGTTATTGAGCCAATGTGGTGTAATGGTTTGAGCGATGGACTATGACTCTGGGGACCATGGTTCAAATCCCTGCTCAGCCATGTCAGCCCACTGGATGACCTTGGGCAAACCACATTCTCTCAACCTCAGAGGAAGGCAATATCAAACTCCTATGAACAAATCTTGCCAAGAAAAACCCATGATAGGGTCCCGACAAGTCAGAAACAACTTGAAGGCATACAACAAGAAACAAAAGTGGTTTATGGGAATTTTGTATAATATTCTCCAGGCTCCTGTATACAATTTTATGTGCATTTTATACCAGCATTTTTGTACTAATTTTTTTTGGACTTTACAGGCCCTTCAAAGTAGTTTACAGTAGTATAGAGCAAATACACACACGTATGTGTGTGTGTGTATGTGTATGTATATATACGCTTTCACATTTTCACCAGTCACTCTTGGTGGTTTTGAGTGCAATGAAGCAGAAATGCTAAGTGACCATGAGGTCAGGACAAGCCAGTGCCAAGTTTACCCATCTCACAGAATGCAGCCCAATAGGTTTTAAGGCTTGGCTGATCCCTTGGATTTCTCAAGATTATTAGACAGGGGATGAAATACCCTTGTCTCATCCTTTTCCTGTTCTCATAGTGCAATCACTAGAAGATTTTTATACAGCGTTGCACTTATCCAGACATGATCCCATCCAGAAAATGTGATTGACCGTGATCACATGAAAGACTTTCAAATGATGTAATGCAGATCCCATCATTGTCCCATCATTGAAGCGGCATTGCCCAGCATTTTGCATTAATGGGAGTTCACATTAATGCAATGTCACTTTAATAATGGAACAATAGTGCCGTGATCTGAAAGCCTTTCACGGGATCTCAGCCAAAGATGGAATAAGGGCAGGGGAGCAATCCCATCCCCGTGTGATAATCGCCTCTGTCTCAGGCATGCCTCTAAAACCCAAGAAGTCTGCTATCCACTGGTGAGTTACCATATTTCCCTATTTGGCCACAGTCAATCTTGTTGAGCTGACATGGGCCAAGCCACAACTCAAATGGTGGCCTATAGGAAATTGGTGAAGTGTATGCTTTGTGATGAAGATTCTATGTTGAGTCCTCAGCATCTCCAATTATAGCTGATGTAATGAGTTAGGTCTGCTGCTAGGCAAATGGGTTTTAAATTCCTTCTACAAGGAATGGAATCCTTATGGCTGGTCTCACCAACTTCTGACTGGCAGGAAAATACCCAGGATTGCCATTACTAAAAGTAACTTTTTAAAAAATACATTTTCTCACATCCCCCGGTCCAGATGGCCACTCTACATGATGGTTGAGGGATTTGGAAACTTGTAATCTGAAAAGACTTTGTCATGCTCTAATTTGTCCAGTATGAAAAACAAAATGGTGGTCTCCATGGACAAGTGGATCCATTCTCAATGAAACAGATAATAATAATGATTAGTAGTTTTAATAAACTCTGGCTTAAATTTAATTGCTAGCCCCAAGCACTGCTGCCAAGCATTATGAGGGCAACTAGTGTACACCCACTGAATCAATTTCTGACTGGTAAGACAACACTTATGTAAATCCCATTAAAACAGTTTTCAACTGTTATAACGAATAAACAAAACTGCACAGTCTAAATACATCCTTGCAAAATACTCATTCAGTGAATTCAGCCCTGATTTCTTTTTTTCAGGCAAACAATGATTTCTACTCCCCCTCCTTTTAAATTAACTTTTCACATGCTAGTCTCATTTTATTTAATCTTCCCCTTTCAATTAAATTGAATTGTCTGTGATCTTCTTAACTTCTCTTGCTCCTCTGAATTGTAAAGTGAAGACTAATTTTGGCTCAACCCTTTATTTAAATGCTGTTTAGCTTCAGTCCACAGATATTTTCTCTCACAAATCCTACTTTCAAGAGGATACTTCTGCTAAAGAGTCTGAACTTATGAGGTCAGTGGTTGATTCTTGGTTTGAATGACTTTTGCTCATTTTTATTTCTCATCACACACTACCTGTACCTAATTTCAAGAAAAGTCTTTTGTTTTAGTGAAATCCATTTGCTCCTTACTGGCAAGTTTAATTAGCACATGTAAGTTATGCCAATACATATGCAGTGAAACCCACAAAACTCTTTTCTGTGATCACAATTGTGAATCCATCATCCATTATTACTAATAATGATGACAATGATTACAACAGAAACAATAATGTTTTTTTTTTAATCTCACCTTTGTGATTAGAGTGCATTTACAGTAAATGGGATGGGGAGAAGACCTAGATAATGAGGATTATTCCAAAAGAAATGTGCCTGGTTTTTATCTTTTGCAAGGTTTATCTTTTATTTTAATACACATGTTCCCTTGTATATAAAGAGCTGTTAGTCAGAGGCCTTCATCAGGGGTGTAACTATGGAGGGGTGGCAAAGTGAAGTCATTGTCCCTCAAGAATTCTGCCCCCCAATTAAATGTCCCTTCAGTCCCTAAATTTCTAGCATTGCAGTAACTTAATATTCCAGTTGAGCATTTAGAAACAGAAGAAAGGAGCATGCAAAATTACCAAGGGAATGCCAACAGAGCTAATACAAGTTTTCAAGATGTGAATTATTTTCATGGTCTCCCTCTCTGCAATGCTAAAAATATTGGGACTGAAGGGAAAATTAACTAGGGGGCAGAATTCATATTTGGGGTGGGATGGTCAATGACCCATTTTGCCACTCCTCCTTAGCTACACTTTCACCTAAATCTATTCAGTGTTTAAAGAGTAATGTCATCCGCATCTACATTACAACCTCAGTCCAGAAAGACGCTTGCTTACTGCTTCCTCTCTGTATTTACCTGCCGGTTAGAAGTTGGTGATACCAGGCATAATGATGCCATTCACTGGTGTCTGTAGTGCCAGAGCCAGATCCATTCTTCAGACACTATCTGATAGTGACAATGGTCATGCTCTGAGCCAGAGATCAGACTTACTAGTGCTGATGGCTCTAGCTATCTGGCTGGGGATAGATACAGCGCTCCCAGCTCAGCAGAAAAACTGCAGCCTGGGCAGCTGAATATAGCCTCTCACCAGAAGATGCACAGGAGAAACTTGGTTGTGGAGAGTTGATTCTGCCAAGTATTATGAGGACAAAATCACTCACCTTCATAATGATCTTAACACCACTCATGGGTGCAGACAGAGAGATTTGCGGGGAGAACCCACTGTCCGCACTGCCCATTCCCAAAACAGGCCAAACACCTATCGGCAGTCTGCACCACCACCACCCCTTTTTCTAAAAGGACAGATTTCCAAAACGGGGCATTGTACCATACCATTATTTTTTTTCCTGTTCCACCCAAAGGCTTGCACCTGGTGGAACACCAGCAGCCACCAGTCTCCTCCCTCATTCTGCCCAGCTGCCAAGCCATTGGATGCCCTGTGCGACCAGCTGTGTGACCAGCCACATGGTTGCACAAGTGCTTGACCACTCATACAGTTCATAGTTGTACTCAGTGACACATTGACACACCACAATCATGGAGCTTCCCCCCATATGCCCCCTGCCCCCCTTCTTCAATGACTCCCTGTTAGACTGGTTAGTTTCTTAATGTTTTAATAAATCCACTGCATTGTTTGTCGTCTTTTCACTTCGTGTGGTGGTACTATGGGTCAATGGTACAGCTGAATGCGCTTGATACGCAAGCAGACATCCAAAACAAAAACAAAAACCTAAGGCAAGCAATGGTGCCACCAGAGCCATCTTGCCAGGCTCCGAGTGCATGTTCTGAACCACTTCCACCAGCCACCTGGGCCTTTCCCTCTGTCCGCACTGCCATCATGCAGTCTATACATCAGTGCAATAATACGCACTTTCCAGCTTGAACCAGAGCAAGGCAGAAGTTATTTTGCTTCTGGGGTTTAGTCCTGGAGTGTGGTTTCGACCTTGGTTCCTCCCATTTATGCCATGTGAGTCATTTAAACAGATAAGGGTCAAAATGAGGTGAAACCACCTCTTTTTGCCAGTGTGGACAGGCCTCTGCAAAAGTTCCAAATAAGGTCCCAATGAGTGTTCCCAAGCACCATCTTGCCCACAGTTCTGGAATCCATTTCATCTTCTGCAGCATGAGGACATTGCCAAAATGGTTGTGGCACTCCAAAGTAACACCTATCTTCTTGACCTGTGTGCATCACAGCCATTCAAGTCAGTCCAAGGAACACTGAGTGAAGTGCAAGGATTGGGGTATTGAATGTCTTGAGGAGGCAATGATTCAACTATTCATTTAAAAAATCATTCTTGGATATTTCTAGCAATCACCATCCAGTAGCAAATTCTCCCTTTTTCAGTGTGGTGCTTGAGAGGATGCACCTGCTTTGCAGAACCTGGGACTGGTAGTATAGAAGTTTGTATCAATGCATGTCTTATCAAGCATCAGCCTCCCTGATTACTACAGTATTTTGGGAAGGACTGCTGTCTGTGATGTGGCCTAGGGCTTTTCACTTGGCTTTGACTGGGTAATGAGCCTTGCCTGTGATGGCACCCACACTGCAGAATGATTTCCCCTCTGTAATATATCAGGCCTCAGTGGTGGCATTCATTGAAAGCCTGTGTTGTTGTTGTTGTTTTATCTTGGCTTTCTTGTAGCCATGAATTCTTTGGAACTCTTTCTTATACTGCATTAAACTATTAGTATGTTGTTATTGGATTTTTTTTGCGCTATTGTTGTAAACCATTTTGGGATTCACACAAACAAGAAGCAGTATAGAGCCATTTCTAATAATAAATCTACGTCAGTCTTCTCACATGCTGTGAACCTTGCTCATTTGATGCACATGTCTTTAAGGTGATTTTCAAACATCACAGTATTTTGTCTCTCCCCTTTCCTTAAAATACTTAATTAAATAGTGTCAAATTATCACTTGACATAATAGGCTAATTAAAAGGCTGCTCACAGAGTTTTATTTTTAAAAGCCCTGCAGTCTCAAAGAACATAACAGTTCTCTCTAAGGAAGTGTGAACAGTTGCTAGCAGATGTGAAAATTCATTGCTGGCCTGGGATTCTCCATGAACACATTTTTGTCATCTGCTGCCTTCAAGTGAGATTTACATTCTTCTCTTTGGGCTAAGGACTGAACCCCATGGCTATACCTATAGGAAAGATCCAACACTATACGCCTTCAAGGAATATAGTTAAGCCATTATATAGCCTCTTGCTTTACATCAGATTGAAGCTTACTTTACACTAGAAGTAGTAGTGTACATATATGTGTGTATGTGCCTTCAAGCTGCAACTTATGATGACCCCATGGATTTCATAGAGTTTTCTTAGGCTGAGCTCTGGTACCACAACAAACTACAAATCCCAGGATTCCATAGGATAGAGCCATGACAATTAGTGATATCAAACTGCATTAGTTCTGCAGTGTGGCAGCAACCTAAGAGGGAATCTGTGGCTAATGTAATGGTCTATTGGCTGTTTAGTTTTTTAAAAAAAAGTTTCAGAGACAACTGTCTAATTTACTCACTAGCTGAGCTGATTATCATAGTGCTTAAAATGTACCTTGATGAAGAGAGATAGGTACACCTGCTTCATTCAGCTGTTTGTTACTTTTCAGATTTGGTTTGATTTCTTAACCACTGTTACAATCATTTTCCCCCACATGTTTGTGATTGGGGTTTGAGTTGGGGGTGCACCCTCTTCTATCTCCTGCACCTCTGTGGCTGCCTTGGCTGTGTGTGTATCTATCCCATTCTTTTCTTTTCTTCACTTCTATTTGTAACAATGTGAGAAGAATGCTGCTGGATCACAACAAAGGCCTGCCTAGTCCCGCGTTGTGTGGCAGCCCACAAGCAAGACATGAGAACAATAACATATTCCATCTGACATTCTCTAACACAGAAAATGTGAGGCAAGGATGCTGCCTCTAGTACTGGAGGTGATAGATAGACATTACAGCAGCCTTTGCTATCCTTATCCTCCTGTAATGTTTTCTAAATTGCAACGTCTGGTCATAAATTCTTCAAACAGAGCTTAGAATTACAGCAGTATAAATCAGAAAAAATACCTACTAATTCACTCACTTGTGAAACTTTTCAGAGATAAACAATTTGTGTTGTTGTTGTTAACTGCCATCGAGTAGATCCCTGTGGATGAGACATCTGCAAGGCTCCCTATCCTCTACTGTTCTGCTTAATTCCTGCAAAGTTTTTTTATACTTTATTTTTCTTCAAACATAAGCATGTCTATCCAATAATATACATTAGAATTTACATAGTAACATAAAACACTACCCCTAAAACACTACTTCCTCAGTGTCTCTTGCAAGGTCATCCTTTCTTCCTGACCATGTCTATTAGAATGTATTGTTCTTTTATTCTTTTATGATATATTCCCATATATCTCAGTAGTCACAAAGTATTATACTCATGTGATGTAAGGGATTTTTCTTCCCCTTCCAAGTTCACCTAATTGTCTGTCGTCTTATTACTCTATCTTTAGTTTACTTCTATCTGTTCCCGCAAAACTCATTTACTGGAAGCCATTCTTTCTCAATTATGTTCATGTCCTTCTGATTCAGATGCACCATCAGAATATCCATTTCTATCATTTTTGATAATTTTAGCAGCCAATCATCTATTGTAATTCCTGCAAAGTTATACCCGTGACCTTCTTAATAGAGTCCTCCACCTTTCCTAACATTATTGGTTTTTTCTAATGAGTCCTCTCTTCTCATGATATGTCCAAAATATGACAGCCTAAGTTTTGTCATTTTAGCTTCCAGGGACATTTCTGTGTTCTGTGCTCTAGGGCCCATTTGTTTCTTTTTTTGGCTGTCCACAGAATCCTCAACACTCTTCTCCAGCACCATATCTCAAAGGAATTGATTTTCTTCCTATCTTGTTTCTAAACTGTCCAGCTCTCACATCCATACATGGTAACAGAGAATGCAGTGGCTGCTATGATTCTAACTTTTGTGCTCAGTTGTATACCTTTGCATTTTAGAATACAAGATTGTTAGAAAGCCAAGATGGTATGGAATGTTCCTTTAAAAAATATATTAAAAATATCCCCGTGTTAACCACTAGAGGGCAGTCATGATGACTGTTCAGTGCTGCCATCGTCTTCAGAAGTAGTTTCCATACTATCGATTTTTGTTACAGGGAAAGCACAAGATATGTGTCTGTCACATAAATTGTTATAATTGCAGTGTCAGCTATGGAAACGTCGTCTTGAAGAAAAGCTGATTAAGGTGAATTTGAACTGAAGCAAGAATTCAAAGCACGATTAAAACTCCATCAATTTCACAGCCTTGTTCAGTGCTCTGTATTTTTGCTCCACTTCGGAGTTCTAGGGTAGAGTTCATAAAGAGCATGTTCATTTTTATTTAATTTGATGCTGTGTTCAAAACTGCACAGGGCAGGACTGGCTGCAGGAACAATTTAGAGCACCACCTCTCAATACGCAAAACTCCTATGCTACAATTCATCCATTCCTGAAGTGTTGTTGCTTGGAGAGCATGGTGCAGTGGTTACACTAGTGTGCTGGGACTTGAGGGAACCAGGTTTTAGTCCCCATTGAGTCATGAAAGTCATTAGGTGACCTTGGGCCTGTCAAACGCTCTCAGCTTGACCAATCTAATAGGTTTTTTTTAAGAGGATAAGGTGAAGAAGAGGACAGCCACGTACACTGCCTTGTACTGTACTCACTAAAAGAAAAGTGGGATATAAATGGGATGAATAAATGCATAAATGAGATGGGGGAAAACAACAAGATTCAGTTCAGTTACATGTATTGGCATGTAATATGTATTTAAGCTCAAACCTCCCAATATCATTGGGCCATTCATCTTTTAACTTGCTTGATCCTCCTCTTTCTCTACTCATATAATCTCACCTATGTTTGTATCTCCCAGATATTTCACACAAGACAAATTTTCAGATAAGGTTTGAAGATTCATGCAAATAAGGAACTAGAAACTAATAACCAACTTAAGCATCATTATGACCTCAGTGTTCAGTTCATGATATCAGTAGCAGCAGCAGCATGCTTGAGTTGGTTATTAGTTGTCAGTTCTTTATTTACATGAAACTTCAAAACAGAGCTCACAGAAATGAATATGGACCTAAAATGTATACACAATTGCACCCAAACCTAAGCTTAGACCTACCTGATGTCATTTATCTCCACAATCCAGAGACTTTCAAAATAAATAATATCTACAATCAACAATCATTTTCATGCAGCAGATACTAATGAGTGATGGCTCCAAATCACAATCGTAAATAAAAATTTAGAGGCCCCACATCCACAATGAGCTGTGGGCCATCCCAAATCATACCCCGTACATGTTGAAGGGGAGGCACTGCTAAGCATAAGTTGAGATGCTGGGGGAGACTAACTTTTGGTCTGTATTCAGTTTAGTGACTGAAATCTGGTTTGAAGTGTTGAGGAAATAGGAATTAGGAACTAATTATCAATGTCACCATTATGGAGTCATCCGATTTCCCATCTGGGAGTATCACATCCTTGTATTGAAATGGGATAAATGAGCTTTAGTTACCATGATTAGCAGAAAAGCATCCAGGTTGTGCAAAGACAGGTGTACTATATTCAGCAAAAGGAAATTTTTAAAAAACCAGATCTGTTTATTTCAGATCAAGGTAATACCATTTGGAAAGATAGGCAGTCCATGTCTCACCTTTTATAAAAAGATCCAGAGACTCTGAAACAGTTTTTTCATCCCAATAAATGAGGATCTATCAGGCTGCACAGCCCCTAACCCCTTAAAAGAGCTTGAAAAGGATCTTAAAAGAAGGAAGGGTGATATTCTGTTGAACTGCCATTTTTGATTCCCAAATCACATGTGGTTCCCCTTCATTCTCATAGCTGCTATGCCTGACTCCCTCAAAGCTTGAGAGATCTGACAAGATAATTGCCCCTTGTGGCATGGCTGCAGGCTAATCTGTGTCAGGCTGAAGCGAGGGAGTAAGAGTGGTTCTGTGTAGGAGCACAGTGGTGCATCTGCAGCTATGCACCAGCTCAGGCTATTGTGTGCTCGCTCTCTTGTTCGTGTGCATGGGGGGGGGGGGGAGTGTTGCACTGGTATTACAAAAAAGAGTGCAAGACCCCAAAAGGGAATAAAAGTAAGAAAGAGGGGGCAGAAACACCCCTCCTAAAAAGTGAATACTTTAAGAGGAGGAAATATACCTAGGACAATAGTATAAGTGATAAAATAATCACTCTGCTGCATAAACTTGATGTTGTTTCAGCAAACTGAGCTAGCTTGAAGCAGCCATTGTCCAGGCTTTGTCCTCAGGGCACCATGCCACACTATGAGCTTGCCAGCCAGCAAGCATATTGCCCTTCATCCCTTGTCCCCAGCCTGTCTGGCTCAATACCTGGATTCCTCCCAAGATGGGAAAGCTATTCTAGGATGGCAGCCAAAACAAAAAACAAAACCTCCCAAGGGGCATCATCCTCTGATCATTGACTGCTGTTGAACAGGCCCTGTACCAAATCTCCAGACATACAAATAGAACATGACAACTAAAGATATATTGCTCTCACCTTTTAAATTTGTATATACTGTAGTGTGCATCCAAACTGAACTTACCTGCAGTTCTAACCACAGGAAATAATGATGCTGCAGTTACTGAAATAAACTGACTGTATTGGTTTGTTTCATTTTTTTTTTTTAAAGAAAGATAGTCTTGCTGTTCAGACTTGCTTAAAAAGCATGCCTCTCTGGCAGAATCATAGAGTGGTCTCTAATGATATAGTAACTCTGGAAGGGTGCTCAGCAGCCCCCTGTTCACAGTCCCCTCAGGGACGTAGCGAAGGGAGGGGTTCTTGGGGTCCGCACCCCCCCTTCCATTAGAAAAACGAATGGTGTGTGCTGCTGCGCCGCCACACCCAGGCCCCATTATAATGGTAGCACTTAGTCTGGACCCCTCCCCTTCCTAAAATCCTAGCTACGTCCCTGGCCCCCTGTGGATCTGAGTGACTTTACCTGTAAAGGGCCATGCAAATTGTTCATGGCCCTTTACAGGTAAAGTCACTCAGATCCACTCCAACTTTAATACTGTCATTGATAGTACAGTATTAAGGAGGAGGAGCGGCCCTCCTTTCCTCCTCTCCACCATCTGCCAGTGAATTGCTGGACTGAGAGGCTGTTTGCTTGCCTTCCTCCCACCTGAGCTCCATCCATGCCTCAGCTCCAGGACCTACGGAGGAGTCTTGTCTCCCCCCCCCTTTTTTTTTCTTTCTTTTCATTTTTACCTCCGTATGGTTTATATTGTTTTTTAAGGATTTGGGATGGGGGGGTTGAGAATGGGGATTATTTTCTTTTTACTTGTTTTGCTCTATTAATTGTTATTTGTTTTGCTTTGTTAATTTTATTGTTGCTGTAATTACTATGTGTTATTTGTTGCTATAATTGCTATGTATTTTTGTTATTTACTGCTATTGTTAATTGCTATTTTATTTTATTGTTATTGTTTAACGCATTCCCATGTTACATTTGTTTTTTAATTCATGCCTATTGTTATTGCCTTGTATTATTCCCTCTGTTGTGAGCCACCTGATTCCCAGTGATTGGGCAGCATATAAATAAATCCTATTATTATTATTATTATTATTATTATTATTAAACCCAGAAGGTGGCACTTGGGAACTCCTGTTCAATCCTCTGGCCATTGGGCTGTGCAGTCCCTCAGAGTTCTGTATATCATTCAACATACACATGAAACTGCTGGAAGAAGTCACTGAGAGTTTTGGGGTATGGTGCCATCAATATGCCGATGATACCTAACTCTACAACTGCTTTCCACCTCAACCAAAGAGGCTGTCCTAGTCCTCATCCAATCAGTAATGGAATTGGATGAGGGAAAACAAATTGACAAAATAGAGGTGCCCCTGTTCAGATTCAGAAGGCAGATTAGGGAGTAGGGATCCAGTTGGTGAGTACACAAGAGAGGGCCTTCATGGTGGTTGCCCCTAGACTCTGGAACTCCCTTCCCATGGAAACCAGAATGGCTTTTTGTCCTTCCATCAGCAGGTTACAATATTTTAATACAGACAGGGTTTTAAAACAGAAAGTCTTTTAAAAGGCAGGGGATACTGTACTGTTTTAACTGTACTATTTTTAAACACTTTTATCTTTTTAAACTGTATTTTATTCTTTTAATGAGTAATGTGTTTTAATACATAACAGTTTAATTCTATTTTAATGTTAACTTTTGTATGTTTGTACTTCTATTAATTTAAATTGTAAGCCCCTTTGAGTTCAACTTTGGTCATCATCGTCGTCATTGTTATTCCAAAATTTTCATAACTAGGGCTTCAGTGTTCTCCCCCCCCCAAAAAAAAAAATTGTACAAGGAGATATCCAGTACCTCCTTGACAAGTGATTTTCCCCCAGCTTTGCAACAGATGTCCAAGATACAAACTCAAAAGGCCACTGACTGGGGGAAGGGAAATGTGCCAAGAGAACTTTGCCTTTCTGCCATCCAGTCATCATCCTCTCAGACCACCATGTATGTGCACTAGCAGAGTTTTATGCTCTGCTATATTTAGTATTCAGATGCAGAGAAAATATGATGTCTGGCACTTTCCAGACCACCCAAAAGGGTGGTCTGAAAAGCGGCCTCATTTGCTGCGCGGAGGAGCCTCAGCAGCCAAACCGTGTGACTCCTCCACGCAGCAAAAAGTGGCTTCTTTTTGCAGCATGGTAATGATGCCACAAGGCGCCAATGCCGCACTTCTGGCATCATTACAGCGCCATGACATGCGGACACTAAGTGTCCGCTATGTCAAGATGGTGGCGCCCATGTAGAATGGGCGCTGCCATTTTGTACATGCTCGGCACGTACTAGGGTTGGGGGCATCCGGAAAGGACACCCCTTTCTAACCCTAGTACATGCCATGCATGTACTTTTGGCCCGTGCAGAATGGGCCTCAGTTAATTTAGGATAGGGACTGAATTACATGCTACTAGCCACAGGCACATACACTAGTAGTTCCACAGTCCTGTCATGTAAGAAAAGATGATTCAGGTGGAGACCAGTGGAAACAAAGAAGAGTTTGCTAGAGAAGGAGAGCAGTCTGAAAATACTTGTGGAACAAATGCAAAAGCCTATTGCTAGCAACCTTGGATGTAGTGCCACACTGAAGCAAACATCCCAACAATGCTATACTACTTGCTGTACTGAAAACAGTCATTTAAACAGCATACAGTGGTATCTCGGGATACGAATTACCCAGCTTACGAATTTTTCGGGATACGAATAAATCCCATAGGGATTTATTGTTTCGGGTTACGAACGTTTTTTCGGGTTACGAAAAAACGCCGGCGCTGTTTTAAATGGAGCCGCGGCAGAGCCGCGGCTTTTTTTCCCATTAGCGCCTATGGCAATTCGGGTTACGAAGGTTTTCGGGTTACGAAATTAGCCGCGGAACGAATTAATTTCGTAACCCGAGGGAGCACTGTACCTCCAAAGTGACCCGAAGCAGTTTTATTTTGGCCTGTCTGTATGGGGCCTTGGTCTACCTCCAATGTCATACAAGTCTACGAAAGCTTATGCTATAACTTCTTTCTCACAGAGAGGTCCAAAACACACTGCAGAAATAATCCAGACTGTGACTGCTTTAACTGCCCTGGCTCAGTGTTAGGGAATCCTGGGAACTGTAGTTTATTGTGGCACCAGAACTGTCTGACAGAGAAGGCTAAATGTGTCACAAGACTACAGTTCTCAGAATTCCCTAGTTTTGAGCCAGGGTAGTTAGAGCAATCGATTACTTCTGCAACATGTTTCGGACCTTAGGCCCTGTATAGACTGGCCTGAAAGGCTGGCTGGGGGGCAGAGTCAGGCTGTAGTGTCTACATGACACATTCCCCAGCTCCACCCCAGAGCAGCATTCCTCTGGCATTGCATCCACACACATGGCTATGTCTTTGATTCTACCCCCTTAATCACTTCTCCATTCTGCTATGGAATATTTCCCTAATTTGCAAGTTTTGCTTTTAAAAGCTCTTCCATTCAGTAAAAGAGATCTAAGAAGTACATGCAAGATAATATTCTAACCAATTTTTCTCAATAAGAAATATAAATTGTCCCTGGCTTCCAATATTACAGCTACTAAATCAGACACCATAATGACCAAAAAACAGTTACATAAAAATGTAAAAGTAGTCCCTTGACATGAATGTCGTGGCCAGCATGACTGCATCCAACATACCTAGCTACCTACTTGCATTTGCATGCTTTCAAACTGCTAGGTTGGCAGAAGCTGGGACTATAGGAATTCACCCCATCATGCAGCACCTGGGCCTCGAACTGCCAACCTTCTGATCTTTTGATCATCAGAGCTGGCATCTTAACCACTAAACCATTGCATCCCTTATTTCTGAATATTTCATTCAGGCTTGCTAAAACGATAAAGTGACACAAAGCAACATATTTAAACACCTTTAAGTTTTGCAGATGTTTCAGAGTGATTTAAACTGTCCTCCTTTCTCCACCATATATAACCACCAAAATTCCTGGAGAAAGACCTCAATCAACTTCACACACAGCCTCACACAATCAGCACCCATTAGTGCTTGAGATCTTAACTATTCAGTTCATTCCAGTAGCAACTTCTCTGAGGTACAACAATTTCAACAACCACACATGTTGCGATTCTATCCCAGAATCCCTCAATTATAAGTGGTGACTGCACCTTGAGTTAAAAACTTGTTGGATTATGGTATAAACTCTCTAATTTTCTTGTTTCAAACCAGCCCTGCCGATTGTTTGTAATCAGAACTTGTCTTCACCAGCTGCCTGATTATATTCATAAGATTTTCCTTTGTTCACAGTAGGAGTTAAATACAATCTTCTTTGCTGAAGTAGAACATTGGGTTTCACTGCCTTCTGCTGGCAACCCCAGCATATATTTGGGGACTAATGGAACAGAGCTGCAAGGGGCCAAGTGAGTGACTTTGTTTTCAGTACATCAGCTTTCTCCCTGTTGAGCCAGGGTAAATTCTATTATCTTTTTTTACACCCTTTGGCACTTCCAGGGCTGTAAGTGGCTGCCTACTGATAGCATGCAGAGAAGCTACGCCAAAAAAAATCCACACCCTCCATGAGAAAAGGCCCCATTTCTTGTAGCTGTAAAATGTGCTTGCTAATAGGAAATTAAAGTCTGAGTCGGACTCCTGTCTCAGAGAAGAAACTGGTGCTATCTTGTCCCAGCATGCTGATGGTAGAATATCCTGTCTGTTATTATTTCATCTCCGTGGGTTTCTTCAAACTGGATTTCACATATAATCAGCTCTGTGGTAGTGAATGCCCCTTTCTCCTCTTCTTCTGCCTCCAAAACGCTATCAGTTTTGGGCATCGTCACTGCACCAAATAGAGAATGCATTTGGAAAAAGTGCATTTAAAAAAAACCCTGCAGGTTGTTGGAAAGCTAGTTAATCAAAGAGAAAAGTTTTGTCCTAATTTGATCCCTGCAGTGGTAGCTTTCTACCTGCCGGGAGATTTTTTAGCCACAGAAAAGCATTCAAAATGTGATCTCTCACCTCCAATTTTAAAAGGCAATCCACTCCAAAAGCTCATTTGGATGCATATGCTGACCTCACCTGAACCTAGGACTGTACTTGAAGAGTGGAATAAAATTCATTCTTTGTGGCAATTTATCAATTTCTTCAAGCTTGTTTGTCTATTACCTTGGGATGCCAGTACTCCTATTGTGGCTGCAATATTTGTATACAAGTACATCTGGGTACCTCTCACACTACAAAATTATAGCATCCAGTTCAGTTGCCATGGTTGCAATCTGTTACCCAAAATGCAAGGGTCCTGGCACCCACAATTAATATTCAACAGAGGAATTTTATTAGCTCACGCAAAAGCAGCTAAGAGGACTCGGGCAACTCAAAGCGAGGACCAAGCCTGTGTATACCGGTTCTGAGAAACAGAATTCCAGAGTCCAAGGACCAAAATAATTTTATTTACAAATCAAAGAGAATAATCATTCACGCAAAGACACTCACTCATACATACATTCAAGTACAAACAAAATGATAAGTGGTAGCAGACAGTGACTTAAGGAGTTGCAGAGGGTGGTACTGTCCCAATTCCAGATGCGGAGCTCCAATTGGGGGGAGGACAACATGAAGTGGGAGTGGCTCAGCAAGCTGCCTGAGGATCGTGGCATGACCAGCAATGCTGAGGAGTCAAACAAGATATGGACAGAGAGTCTGTCTGATCTCAAGAAAGACCAAAGTGAGAGTGCTCAAGCAAGCATATTTATAATGAAAAACATATTCCAGGGCAGAATTCAGGGTTTGAGAAGACTTTCCAGGATGGAAGAATGGGAAGGGGAAATGGCAATAGTGGACAATTAATTCACATGTCTCTGGACAACAGAGTATCACTCCCAGAGGGAGGTGTGCTTGTATTTGATTTTTCTTGCAAATATAAAATATAGTGCTCCCAATTACACCTGCCACTGGAAGGGTTATGTAGATTCCACTCTTGATTGCTTCCCACCTATGTGTACTCACGCTGCCCCATGGTGAGCCTCCCGGATCTCCTTGCATATACGGAAAGGAGGAGGAACAGGCACTGCTGTGTGCCAGGGAAAATGGCACTGCGTACCATCTCTGGCACGAGTGCCATAGGTTCACCATCCCTACAGGGCTTCAGGGCCAGTGCTTCGCTTCGAAGCCCTGTTGGCCAGAGGGAGCCAGCAGCAGGGCTGGGGCTTCGGTCTCAGAGGCCAGAGCTCCATCCCAGGTGCTGGGCCTGGGGACAGGGCTCCGAGACTCAAGCCCCAGCTCAAGATTCCACCCCTAAAGCCAAGTTGGGGCAAAATCCTTGGAGGGGGGGGGAGGGAGGGAGGGGGGGAGGGAAGGAAGGAAGGAAGGAAGGAAGGAAGGAAGGAAGGAAGGAAGGAAGGAGGGACTCCAGTCCCATTCTCCCTATTGGTGACATGGTCACACCACTATTAAAGACATCCATGGATCCATGGATTTTGGTATCCGGGGGGGGGGGGGAAGCAAAATGGATCCCCTGAAGATCGTGAAGATCCACTGTATATGTGAGTGTGCCTTGCGTTGGCTGTCAATTTACAGTGGCCCCATGGATTTCATAGGGTTTTCGTAGGCAAGGAATACTTGGAGGTGGTTTTTCCCATTGCTTCCTTGCTGTGAAGTGGCTGGCTTTGAAAAACTGATAGATTTTGATGTCAAATAGTGCAGAGTTGTATTGCAACATATTTAAAAGGTGAATTGCTGATCCTGGAGATTACCAGGAAATGCAAATTACCTTTTTTAAATTTAGAAGCATCAGTGTAAATGGTCTGGAGGGGTTGAGGCTTGCAAAAATAATTTTGAGGTCACATGTGGTCCTATAACCACACTATATTGTTAGGTGTGGGCCAGCACATGCTTTCAGCCTCAAGGGAACACAAACCTACCTCAATTGTCAATCTGGCATTGTCATGAATTTCGACTGCTCCCCCTTGTTGCTATTTGGAAAACCTGGAAATACTGGGCTGCTATGATAAACTGATTACAAAAGGCTCTCCCCCAGTGGCATCACTAGGGCTGGTGCTAGCCAGTGTGGTAACTGATGGTGCCAGCCCCCGATTGACTTCCTCCCATACCACACCATACACAATCCTTAGTAATGTCTTTTGTACTAATGGTACTCATAAATTGTAATTCCCATATATCACTGAATGTAATGGTAATAGTTGTGACATAAACAACTAACAAAAATTAATGTTATACCTTTAAATTACAATACCATGTGCACAGTTTAAATATATTTACATGCACATCATTTCATGTGGTTAAAATGAAAATTTGGTAAGATGTAATGTTCTCAGAATTTTTAAAAAACAATTAAATAAACAATAATTTCATGTTTTAAATTAATTTTTTAAAAAAACTCGAGGCCTCTCCTTTCTCCTGCCACTCTTTCGCATCTTAAAGGCACACAGGCAACCATCACATCCCATTTCTGTTTGGGTGGCAGTGGTGAGAGCCAGTGTGGTGTAGCAGTTTGAGTATTGGACTATGACTCTGGAGATTAGGGTTTGATTCCCAGCTTGGCTATAAAACCCACTGGGTGACCTTGGGCAAGTCACACTCTCTCAACCTCAGGGGAAGGCAATTGTAAACCTCCTCTGAACATATCCAGGGTAGCTGTGTTGGCCATATAGCAAAGTACAGTATCACCCCAAATCCACTGAAAAATGATACCTTTATGGGGCCAGCCAAAATGCAACACCTTTCTCCTGTACAATTTTTAAAACCTTTGTCTGATGAAGAAGCCAGTCAGTGGAGCTTCAAAAGCTTGCCACATGTATAATGTGCATTTTGGTTGGCCCAAGAAAGGTACAGTTGGCCCTCACTACCCACAGATTCAACCATCAAATTTCAAAATTTTATTTTTTTAAATTGAAAATTTTAAATTGTTAAGTTCTTCTAAAATTTGCTTTAAAATCATCACATATTAACCAAATCTTCACCGTGTACAGTATATGTAATTGCATTTAGGCTGTGGGTATGATATCATAATTTGAAGGTATACTTTTAATTTTGCCTGTTGTTTTACATCACAATGACTACCATTACATTCAGTAATATATGAGAAATATGACAAATGAGTTTCATTAGTGCAAAAAAGCACTACTAAGGAGTCTGTCTGGTGTGAAATGGGAGGAGGTCTATGGGGGGGAGGTGCCACCATGAGTTACCGCACTGGGTGACACCAACCCTAGTGATGCCACTGATCGCCATAAGTTGGAGAGGGCTTGAAGGCACACAAACAACAATAAATGAAAGGTTGTCAACCCCCAGGGTGAACAGATGTCCTAAGTGCAAAGGAGGGCAAGGCACCACAAGGTGCTTGAGAAAAATGGAGGACGTGATCCAATTTAAAAAGGGAAAGGTAGTCCCTTGACATGACTGTCTAGTCATAACTAACTGTAGGGGGCAGGGGTCATCTCCATTACTAAGCTGAAGAGCCAGTGTTGTCTGAGGACTGCTCTGGTGGTCATGTGGCCAGCATGACTGCACCAAACACTGTTGGCTTCCCACCGAAGTGGCACCGACCATGTTTCCCTGAAAATAAGACCTATCCATAAAATAAGCCATAGCAGGATTTCTAAGCATTTGCGCAATATAAGCCATACCCCGAAAATAAGACCTAGTGATAGGCCCAGCGTAGAACGGAAGGGAGCGGAAAGATTGGGGGAAATGGTTCTAAAGGAAATGGAGTCGCAAGAGATTCAGGATGGAATTCCGGGTTTGGAAAGTTATGATGATGTTCCAGAAGAAGACAACTTAACTATATTTGAATAAATGTAGACTGTTGTACCATACTTAATAAAAATAAGACATCCCCTGAAAATAAGCCATAGTGTGTCTTCTTGAGGAAAAATAAACACAAGTGTCTTATTTTTGGGGAAACACGATATTTGTCTCCTTGCATTTGCATGCTTTTGAACTGCTAGGTTGGCAGAAGCTGGGTCTAGTGAGGGGAGCTTGCCTCCTCATGGCACACTTGGGCTTCCAACCCATCATCCGAATGGGCATCTCAACCACTAAGCCACCGCATCCCTTCAACGCAATAAATCTATAAATAGATAAATAGGTCCAATAAAAGCGACACTCCTATCAATATAAAGTCATGCTTGCATGGCATGCTCAAAGTGGAGGGCATTGGGGATCCCTCCTGAAAAGAAGGCTGAACTGTTGGGCATGGAAAAGGAGGAGGAGGCCTGCTGGCACCTCCCTGAGGGCACCTCTGGCCGGGGCTTCTGAAACCACAACCGCCTGGCCCTGAGAAGGAAGGAAGGAAGGAGGGCTGGTCTCTGCATAAAGCGAGGGAAAGAGAAAGCAGGGCGGGAAGAGGAAGAAGAAGAGAAAGAGGAGGAGAAAAGAAGAGGTGGAGCTGCTGCTGCTGCTGCTGCTGCTGCGGGTGGTGGTGGTCTCCCAGGCGGCGAGGCTCTCTCTCTGCTCCATCCCAGCCCAAGCCCCCTTCGCCTTCCTCCTCTGGCCCTGCAGAGTAAGCGGTGAGTAGGAGAGAGACCCGAGCGATGGCCAAGGAAGGGGGAGAGGAGGAGGAGGAGGAGGAGGCCTGGGCTGCCCTCGCCTTCTGCCCCCGCCCGCCATGCTGAGGGAAAGGGGGGAGGGGCGGGGCAGGCCAGGGCCAGTCCTCCTTTTCCAGGACCCGTCCTCCATGGCCCCCTTTAGTCCCCGGAGGCCCCCCGTTTTCAGCCCGGGTTGAAATGTCTGTTATGAGCGGTCTGAGCTTGTCTTCTTCTTCCTTGGTGGCATCCTCCCTTTTTTGCTTTCTCCTGGGCCGTCCTCCATTGGGCAGCGCCTTGTCCTCCTTTGGGCTGAGGAGGACCTACCTGGTCGCCTTCCATTGCGGGAAAGGAAGAGGCAGCCAGTCCTTCCTTCCTTCTTCCTTCTTGTTGCAAAAACCAAAGGGAAAGGAGGGTTTGCCTCCATTTTCCATAAAAGAGGCCTCAACTGGCTGCATCCACACTGGAGACATAACCCGGTTTGGCACCGCTTTAACTCTTTTCTGGCTCAAGGCTATGGAATTCTGGGAGTTGGAATCTGTTGTGGGTCCAGGGGTCCGCTCTGGGCCCACAACAAACTCCAACTCCCAGAATTCCATACCATTGAACCAGAAAAGTGTTAAAGCGGTGCCAAACCGGGTTATGTCTCCAATGTGGATGTTAGTGGCCCAATGCAAGCTCCAAACGCTCCTAGAAAGGCCAGTGCATGCTCCTTAGTGGAGCTCAGAAGGGAGGACACTTTTGGAAGTCCTCCTGGACAGACGTTTGAAATGGAGGGCATGCCCTGGGAAAGGAGGACGCCCGGTCACCCTAGTCCTGCCCCATGAGACATTCACAGACCGAGGGAGCATGGGGCCAAAGCCGGTGGGGAATATGCCTCTTTCCAGAGCGCATGGAGGTAAATGTGCTTTGGTCCCATAAGGAAAGCAGGAGCTGCCTGGCTTTGGTCATTCCCACTGTGAAACCCTAGGGACTCCTATGTGGTAAATTAGTGGAACTCCATACGACTTTTGTGTCAGCACACTTGTCACATGTGGCACTCACTTGTGTGCCCCCTGGCAAAAACTTGGTTTAAAGTTGCATTCTTCCCTTAGGTGTGCCTGTAGGGTGGTTGCCTTGTTGTGAGTTGGATTTCTCTTCCATCCTCTTGAGCCCACTGCCACCCCTCAACCCCTAGGAATTCACTCCAGAAGAGCTACCTGCACAGGCCCACTCTTCTATTGTGGCCTTCACTGTCAGTGTAGCAAGGCATAAATCTCTCCTTGTTCACTTAACACAATGGTCCCCAAACTTCACTCCTCCAGGTGTTTTGGACATCAAGTCCCAGAAGCCCTAGCCAGCTTGACCAACATTTAGGAGTTCTGGGAGCTCAAATCCAAAGCATCTGGAAGACCAAAGTTGGAGAATCAGTGCACCACTAAAGTAAAGGGAACTAAACTACTGTCGACTGGGGGCCAGTTAGGATTGTGAAAGGCCTATGTAGGGATGTGTGGTAATGGAATCAGCATGGTACTGGCCCTAAATGGGACTTTTTGATAAGTAGGGACAGTGGCGTCACCTCCTGCCTTCCCTGTTCCCTTTGAGTGTAGCTGCTTAGCTGCAGGACTTCAAATAATTTGTGTAGCTGAGGGTTGGATTCTGTGGCATAATAAGTGCATTTGGCTTGGATCCTGAGTTGTGCTTGCAGAATGGTGTTTGATCCAAAGGAGGCGTGATGTTAGGAGCTGTGTTGTGTGGTGCAAAATCTTTGGGGTAACTTTGAGGAATGCCCAATTACAGCCTGTTTATTAGTTTTACAAAAAACTTGATCCCAGCAAAGGTGGCACCGCTAGAGCTGGTTTGTTGATATGGCTGGAAACAGGTGCGTGTATTTTTTTTACTCCTTCTGTGGGCCCAGCTATAGAAACTGTCACAATGAGAGTGTCTGAACTGTAAAATTTACCTCTGGCTGAAAATAAGGCACATTTCTGATTCCCAAACCTGTTTTAAATGTGTGTGCTAAATTTATGCCGACTGCATGTAATGGGAGTTATTTTCCATCATACGAGAAGAAGACACTGGGGTGGAGATGACTGGTGTAACAGAAGAAGGGGTTGGAGGGTGTTGCATATTATTCGAGCCATGCAAAAAGGTCTGAAGTTCTGTATATGGTCAGTTTCTCAGAATGAACCTAGCGAAAAATTAAATTACAATAAAGCATATCCAGAGTCTTGTGGTATTACAGAAATTAAGGATTGGATCCTGAAATTCACAAGATTATCCTTGTAGCAGATGTGAGAAGAGGTCAGGTTTGCCAGTTTCCTCTCTAGCTTCAACAATCCCCCTCAAAAAAAACAACAACAACCCTGTTCTGGGGAAACTCTAGGGCAGCTTTAGAGGTGACAAAAGGACTTGGAGAGAGTAAAGGTGGAAATGGTCTTTCAGCTGCCTTTTGTCTACAGGAGCCTCCAATGGATCAAAGACCTTTCTACAGACACAACTCAGGATCCAAGCCTAGTGCTTTTATTGTGGCACAAGCTTTTGTGAACTAGTGTTTAAATTGCATAATGAAGGACACTTTTAAAAGATTTAAATCATGCTAAATTAGTGGTACTACAAACTTCTTTGTTGTTTTGACTATTAACTTATTGTGCTCACCTCTGTCATCTGTTAATAACACTTCTTAAATTTCCAGAAGTGACCTGGAAATACAGTAGGTCTCTACTTATTAAACATTACCGTGATGTATTGTTGTTGCTGTTCAGTGTCTTAAGGGGGCTCTGACTAATGGTGACCCTATCATAGGATTTGCTTGGCAAGTTTTATTCAGTAGGTGTTTGCCATTGCATTCTTGTTAGGTGGAGAGCATGTGGGTTTCCATAGTTGGTTGAGACCCTAGTCTTCCAGAATCCAATTACATTCTCTTGTTTATCTGAGTTAGCCATATACCTGTGCAATTTTTTACAAAGAAGATTGCCCTTCATCCCAGCCAATGATTGACTGGAGCACAACCACAATGTGTTGAGTTGCTTTGGTTGTTACACAAAATGCTAAAGGAAGGATAAGTTAAAGCACTGGTTTTCAAACTGTGGGGTGGGATCCCCGAGAGGAGCATGAGAGTTGCTCAAAGAGAGTGTGAGACATGGAGGCCCTGATCCACCCCTCCTCTTCTTCCCAAACTTTTTCTGCCCTGGAGGGGAAGACAAAGACAAGAGAACTTGGAGGTTCTGCCTGTGGGATAAGGAAGAAGAGAGCTATTTCCTTATAGAGTGTTAAACTATGAAAACACATGAATGGGTGAAGAAAACCCACACACTAAGCAAAATATATGGTACCTATTCACTGCACTGGTGTTTTTGCAGAGGAAATAGCCAGTGAATTGTGTTGCTTTAGCAATTTTCTCTCAAATGGGAACTGAAGTTCCTATCAGCCCCAGCTGACAAAGCTAGTGGTAAAAGGGATCATGAGAGTTGAAGCCCAAATACCTGGAAGGTACCAGTTTGGGGAGATGCCAAGCTGCTACAGTGTGGTTCAAGTCCTTGTCAGTCACGTAATGTTCAAGATTTCAACATATCCCAGAAATGACAGGAAAAGGCAAGACTGGCCCTTGAAGAAGAAACAACTTCCAATATTCATTGCTGGACTCCCAATATGCAAGGGCAAATAACATCAGAATCAGAGTACAGCAAGCTGTTAGGTTATAGAAAGTTAATGAATGCATCTGCTAAGGTTTCTATTTGTGTTACAGTGTCCTCACTTCCTCACCTTTTGTTCTGGGCAAGGAACACACAATTATGGTAGGAATGTGATCCTTTAAATTGCTTTCTAAATACAGTAAGTGCATTGAAATATCCCACATGCTGAAAAGAACTGAAAGCCAAGCATGCTCAGGGAGGAGATATAACATATATAGTATCAACATTCCTCAAGCTTCTCTTTCTAGGACTTACTTATGCTAAGCCTGGTTATGTTGTTAATTCTAGCTGACAACATTTAGAATATGCCATTTTCTGAGCAATAAATATTTACACCAAAAATATGGTGGAGGAACATTACAATACAATGATTAAATTGGAAATCCTTCTAGCAGGAAAATGGACAGTGTAAATGTGTGATTGTTTAATACTTCATCCAAGAATGCCTTTGAGTATTTCTCAAACAAAATGAACGTAAAGGAGCAAATGAAAATAATCTAGATCAAAAGTCCCCAAAGCATTTCACAGCATGCCTCTAAACAAGTTTTTAATCAAACCAGACTTCCTAAAATAAACAATCTCAATGAGGCAGTGTGCACTATCTTTGCAAATTTTGCAGTAGGCAGTATAGAAAAGATAAATTAAGCCACAGAGGAAAATGGCCAAATAGTGTTGTAATCAGCTCCAAAAATACTATAGGTTGAGTCTCCCTTATCCTGCAATCCAAAATACTAAAAAAAAACCCAAAAATGTTTCTCATAGATGGCTAAGATAATGAGATAACTTTCTGATGGTTCAGTGGATGCAAATCTTGTTTCATGCACAAAATTATTAAACATTGTATAATATTATCTTCAGACTATATGTATAAAGTGTATAATCAGCCCTTGGAAGCACTTGTAGTTGAATATGCAGTTGGCCCTTCTTATACACGGATTTTTATACATGGAGTCAAACATCCACAGTTTGAAAATGTTCCAAAAAAGTATAAATTTCAAATATCAAACCTTGATTTTCCAATTTTTATAAGGGACACTATTTTGCTATATTTAATGGAACTTGAGCATCCACAGATTTTGTTATCCATGGGGGATCTTGAAACCAAACCCCAGCATATAACAAGGGTTCACTGTATATGAAACATACACCTTATACATTTGGGTCCTGTCTGCAAAATATCTCATTATGTAGGTATATGCAAATACAGGTATTCCAAAATCCAAAACATTCCAAAATCCAAAACACTTCTGGTCTAAAGCATTTCGGATAAGGGAGAATCATCCTGTGTACAGAGATACACTTTCCAAAACAGATGAAACAAACATGCAGACCGACAAAAATAAATGGGTAATATGAGTCACACACTCTCAGCCACAAAAGATCTTGTGATAAGTTTGCCTTACGATTGCCATACATTGGAAAAGACTTGAAGGCCCATCACAGCAACCTGATACAGTAATATCACACCAACAATTCAGTAATAGAAAAGAGCATGCGTTTACTGTATGTGTGGAAATGTGTATGTGATCAAATCTAGGAATGATAAAAAGCATTATAAAACCAAAACAATACAATGATGTGTATTGAGGGACATGTAGTGCAATCTTACGCATGTTAGCTGAGAGGTCCAGTTGAGTTGACTTGTACAGGTTGTTGTTATGTGCTTACAAATTGTTTCCAATTTGTGGCAGTCCTAAAGTGAACCTATCACAGGGTTTTCTTGGCAAGGTTTGTTCAGAGGAGAGTTGCCTTGGCCTTCCTCTGAGACAGAGAGTGTGACTTGCCCAAGGTCACCCAGTGGATTTCCATGACCAAGCAGGGATTTGGATGGGGTTACACAAGCCTTTGAAGACTCTGGTTGGGTAAGCTCCTAAATTCGGCCCTGGACATGGATGACCAGGTGTACATTTGCACAGCTAAGGCTCATTCCTGGATATGTCAAGATCTGGCTGTGGTGACATACACACCTTTGTCACATATCATTAGACTACTGCAGTGCACTCTCTATGGGACTGACTTTGAAAAATGTTTGGAAATTTTCAGTGTGTTTGGCAGCAAGGCAGTAGAGGACTTTCTCCTTGACTGCTTGTGTTTTGAATTTTTTAAAATGTTTTCATTAAAATTTTGTATCTTATCTATATTTTATTATTGCTAGCTGTCTTAGTGCTATTTTAGTGAAAAGGAAAGATAAAAATAAATAAATAACCAGTGTAGTGTAATGATTAAAGTGCTAGACAAAGTTTCGGGAATGTGTGTGTGTGTACCTTCAAGTTGCCTGTCAACTTATGGTGACACCATGAATTTCAAAGGGTTTTCTTAAGCAAGAAATACTCAGAGGTGGTTTTGCCAGTTCCTTCCTCTGAAATACAGCCTGTCTTTAAGTCACTCAAACATGGAACTTGATAGATGACCTTGAGCCATTCATTAACTCTTAGCCTAACATAATTCACATGGTTGTTGTGAGATGTGGAAGGTCTGCATCCTGAGCCTCTCAGCAGAATTACAGGTTATATCTGTAAATAATCTTCAATAAAAATACATCCTTTCCATAATAAAAGGAGCATGTGATTTCTGCATTAATTAATTGTGCCCCTCAACCAATCAATTAATAGTTCTATTAGGTTCATATTTTTATATTTATGTTGCAGTTTGGTCATTATTTTATTAAAGTACCGTATGTTATAGGGGATATTTTTATTTAAGTTAAATCAAATTTAACTAAAAATAATCACCAAACTTTTCAGCAAGTATATTCCCATTGTAACCAGTAAGCCCTAGGTGTAAAAATAAGACGATAATTTATATCACTTTCTGGAGCAGCATTAGGAACCCAGTTTGCAGATCTCATTAGAGTTAGGTGGCATGTGTTGTTCTCCCCACAGTAACCCCATGAGGTAGGTTATGATGAAACACTGACAGGGTACCCAGTGAGTTGTATGGGTGAGTGTGCATTTGAGCCCAACAGGCTAGCCACTAGTCATGATGGGTGGGGCATTCTGGGAGCTGTAATCCAAAAAAGTAACATTTCCAACCACTATATCACATTTGACTTAACATACTACAGAACTTTGTATCCTTTCCCATTAAGCACAGTTGCCTGCCACACAACCTTATCAGTCACATAATCCCAGCCTCCATATCCTTCTCTAGTTTTGCTAACTTCCCTATTTGCCTGCTGCACATGTATTTATGAAAATAAATTTTTAACTTTTGTTGACTATATTTATACAGTATTGTGGTTTTCTTCCCATTTTGTTCTCTCAATAATGCTGTGAGATCTGTTAGCCTGAGAACAAGAGACTGGCCCAAAGACACCCAGTCATCTTCATAGATGAATAAACCAGGGGTTGGCAACCTCCAGCCCGTGGGCCGGATGCGGCCCGTGGAGGCCTGCCCTCCGGCCCCTGGCTGCTATTGCCGCCGCTGCAGCAGCCGCCCGTCACGGCTTTTCGCCGCTCTGGGCGCCACCATTTTGGGCGGAAAATGGCAGCGCCCATAGCGGCCTCTGGGGCTATGGGCGCTGCCATTTTGCCGCCCAAAATGGCGGCGCCTAGAGCGGCAAAAAAAGCTGCGACGTGCGGCCGTGGCAGCGGCCCACTGCCACACTGGGGCCCTCCAGGAGGGCTCCAAGGGCGGCAGGGGGCCTCTAGGGGGCCTGCTGCTGTCGCTAGGGCCCTCCATGAGGGCTCCGAGGGCGGCAGGGGGCCTCTGGGGGGCCCTTTCCCGTCTCTGGGGCCCTCCATGAGGGCTCCGAGGGTGGCAGGGGGCCTCTGGGAGGCCAGGTGCCGTCGCTGGGGCCCTCCATGAGGGCTCCGACGGCGGCAGGGGGCCTCTGGGAGGCCCAGTGCTGTCGCTAGGGCCCTCCACCGCTGGTGGCCCCCACCAGCTTTTTTGCCAGTCTCTGACGGGGCCTGGGGCCCCGTCAGGGGCCAGCAAAGATGGGGAGGCCTGGCCCCCGGAAGGTGGAAGCTCAGCCCCCGGCATGCGGCCCTGCCCCTGGAGGGTGGAAGCTCCACCCCCAGCACGCGACCCCGCCCTGGAGGGTGGAAGCTCCACCCCCGGCACGCAGCCCCGCCCCAGAGGGTGGAAGCTCCACCCCTGGCATGTGGCCCCGCCCCGGAGGGTTGAAGCTCCACCCCCGGCTTCGGCCCCCCCAGTTGCCTGAGGGACAGCAACCCGGCCCCCGGCTCAAAAAGGTTGCCTACTCCTGGAATAAACGTTCATTTGCAAAGTAGACTAATTTATCCATTATACACAGAGATGAAAATATCCTTCCATGGCTTCATGAGAAATAGTTTAGTACAATTTGGGTATTTTGCTTCATATAGATTGTCATATGGAGTCCTTAACATTGCCTCTTCCAAAACACAGTTTCAGAAAAGAACACTGTGATGCTAATTTTTCAAAACATTTCGTCTTGTGGTCCCAGTTCTATAAATATGTACACCAGTGCTTTGCTCTTGCCACAGAAGTTGCTAATATGTGTATGTATTTAGTAAGCTAAAATAATTATGATCTCCCTGTCATCAGAATGCAGGGGGATCACATGATTGTAGCAAAAAGACAGTAGGAGCCACCAGTAATAAATGACAACATTTATTAATGGGAATGAATTATTTTTGTTTACTGTCAGTTGTTTGGCGTAGACCCTGGGAAAGTTTCCAAGAGCAGTACAACTTAAAAGAATGTCAGACAGGTAGAAAGTAAGATTGATTAAGCATCAATTACTTGATCACCCATCACGAGCAGGGGTATCTGGCATGCAAGATAACATCAACCACTTTATATACAGTAAGCAAAGGAGTAGGGCATTTTATAGGGAAAGGCGGCCATAGAATAATACAATGGTACTCTGCTTCCACAAATGTCTCATGCTACCCAAGCAATACTGTATTTCCTGACCAAAGAGGTATCTGGGATCCTAGCAGTTCATTAATAATACTTGGATTCCATCCAGAAGAAGCTTTAAATGCCATAAAATCAGGCAAGCCTTGACAGTTGGGTAGGCTTAGTGTGTGTGTGTGTGTGTGTGTGTGTGTGTGTGTGTGTGTGTGAGATGGGAATAGTATTACATGAAAGTACTCATCAGCCGTGAGTATTAGACATGCTGCCTAGGGCCAGGGGAAGCCTGGAACGCTAGGGGTTTTCCCCATCCCAGATTTATAGGAATGCCTTACTTCTGACACGAAGGTTTTATGGCAAAACCCCCTATTTTCCTGTTGTTGTTCTTGTTTTAAATCTTTACAACAGTCCTATGACATAAAGGTCCCCATTATTCTTCTTTGACAGATGGAAGGTGATACTGAAGAAAAGAGACTTTTCTGAAGCTGCAAATAATCAGAGATGGGACTTGAGCCCAAGTCATAAATCAAGTAGGACACAATAGCTCTCCAATGGGTCATGTTGATTCTCAAAGGTTATTCATTTTCTACCCATGGGTCCCAGCAATAGCAATAGCATTTACTGTACATTTCTATACTGCTTCATACTGAACCAAGCAATCTCTAAGTGGTTTACAATGTGTAAGCCCAACAACCTGGGTACTCAATAATAATAATAGATGGAAGGCTGAGCCAATCTTGGAGCCCCTCAGGATAGAAATCACAATGTTGTGGCTACACTACTGGCCTTTAACTACTGCACCACCACTGCATCAGTCCCACAGAAAGTTATCAGCAGCCTAGTGATGATTATTGAAAGTCTGAAAGGACAGGTTGCTTACCTGTAACAGTATTTCTTCGAGTGGTCATCTGCAAATACATACAAATGGGTTTCACTGCGCCTGCGCAGTGCTGCTCGGAACCTTCTGGAATCACTGGGCAAAGTTTACTTTGCAACATATAGAAACTTTTTGGCGTTAACTCCGCCCACCCGTTATAAGGCCCCTGCCTTCCCGCTCTTTTCCCCAGTTCCGCAATTTTCCGCCAAGCAGGCGATGGAAAGAGGCAATAAGATCCAGCTCCCGATCAAGTGGGCCTCATCGCGGATCTCCACCAAGCGACGTTGGACCTCGTCCGGGACGTCAGGGATGATGGGCGAAATCCCTTCCATCAAGGCCTGAATGTAGGCCCCCATACAGGCGTTATAGTTTATGGCCTTAACGGTGAGGGCAGCTGATGAGTAGGCCTTTTTAGCGAGGCCATCGATCTTCTTGGCCTCTCGGTCTGCCGGGGACGTCGCTTGCTTCGGCACAAAAGTCTGCTGTGCCCCCTCCACAATCGCCGAGTTTTGCTTGGGATGGTCGGCCAACCATGGACAGCCCGGCGGGGAGATACGATATAGCATCTCAACCTTCCTGGAGGGTGCGGCGAGTGAAGCCGGGGCATCCCATGACCTCTGAACGATGGATTGCAGGGAAGGTAACATTGGGATGCAGGGTGGTGTGGGGACACGACCGAGGACCCGGCGCTCTACGAGATCGCGAGCCTCCTCCTCAGGGGGGGAGAGCTCGATGTCCAGGGTTCGGCACATCTTAATGATGTGCTCGCTGAAGGAGTGGACATCATCGGTCGGAGATGAAGAGCCCGGATGATGCATCCCTTGGGGCGAGGGCGGTTCAGATGGGTCTTCTTCTTCCTCCTCTCCTTCCGACGGTTCCCACGATGGAGGCAAGGGATCTTGGTCGGAATCAGTGTCAGACGTCAAGGGGATGTCTGCGACCTTGGCTCGAGATGGAGTGTGAGCTGGGATCCGAGGGATCAGTGGCTCAGAAGGCAGGTGGCAAGGTACCGAAGTCGAAGCCACAGCATGGGAAGATGGTGGTTTATCTCCCTGGGGAACCGCCGGGCGCAGATTAAGCCTGGTGAATTTCCTGAAGGCTGTCTCCTTCGGGACTGACATTTAGTACCTCTGGGTCTCGATATCGAAAAACATGTCAGTGTCTGGCTCCTGTGGCTCGTCCATGTCAGAACCAGGGTCAGCTTCCTCTGCGTTCGAGTGGAAGGAGAGGGGGGATGCCTCCCTCTGAGAGGAGGTTGGCTCAGTGACGATGGCAAGGTCTTGTGACGGCGGTAGCGGTGTGGCCAGCACAGTGGCCGCGTGCGCAGAGGCAGAAGTCTCCGAGCGCGAGGGGACCATCGCCGAGGCCCTCTTGGAAGGGGAGCGTTGCTTGTGTGAAGCACGCTCCTTTGACTTGGTCGGGCGCTCTGACCCAGTATGGTCCTTGGGCTTGGACTTCTTGGGTGGAGCTGCCTCAGTCACCTCCTTATGACGCCTCTTCTTAGAAGATGTCGGCATCACTGTCTGGTCCTCGGGGGGGAAGAAAGGGTTGTCCGGCAAGTCATGCAGGACAGCGGCTCCCTTGGAGTGGGCCTTGGCTGGCTTAGCCTTATCCAATGGTGCCGCCTTCCCCGAGGAGGATGCCTCCGTCTCGGGCAACTTGGATGAATGTCGAGATGCCTTCGACGACTCCTTGGAGGACGGAGGCGAAGCGATCCGGACCTCCGCCTCCACACGCTCTCTCGAACGCGAGCCCTCCGGGGATGGCTTCCTCCCGGATCTCTCCCTGGGCTCGAAACCCTCAGTCCCCGAGGTCTTCTGGGGGCGCTTGGAGGGTTCGTCGGTGATGCTGGGTCTCGGGGGACCACGGGTCACATCGGAGGTGGTCGGAGACCGTGTCCCGGCCGGGACAGAGACCACACTTGAAACGCTGGCCCGGGACGAAGACGCAGGTGGCGCGGCCGGAGGGAGCGACGACGAGCGGGAACGACCCTCCCGGACTTTTCCCAGGGCAATAGCTGAAGTCAGCCGGGACTCCCGGTTTTTCCTGGCTTGGGAGGACAGAGACTTACAAAGGTGGCAGGCTCTGGCATCGTGGTCCTTTCCCAGGCAAAACAGACAGGAGGAGTGAGGATCCTGGACGGGCACCTTGCCCCCGCAGACATCACATTTTTTGAAGGGTGCAGGCATCCTTCCAAGTCGTCAGATCAAAGGGAGAGTCAAAAGCGAAGTCAAAATGAGCCGAAGAAGTCCGAAGTTACCGGGGCGGGAGAAAGAGAGTGGTCAAAAACAGTCCGAGGTCTAGTGAAAGTGATTCCGTAACAAGCAAAAGCGAGTGAAAGTTCCTTCAAGCAGCTAGCGCGGCGGAAAAAAAGGAACTGGGGAAAAGAGCGGGAAGGCAGGGGCCTTATAACGGGTGGGCGGAGTTACCGCCAAAAAGTTTCTATATGTTGCAAAGTAAACTTTGCCCAGTGATTCCAGAAGGTTCCGAGCAGCACTGCGCAGGCGTAGTGAAACCCATTTGTATGATTCGCAGAGACCACGAAGAAGAAGTGACCTAAACTTGTTGGGGCTTCCTCCTTATTCTCTGTCTTCTGACCTGGTCTGTTTTTGCCACAGAACTAGACAGTGAAGTTCTGAAGTGGGAGAACAGAGTGAAAGACAATATTTACTGAAACACTAAGAAATTATCACCACTTCTACTACTGGTATTACTACTAGTGTTTTCAGCTAACAAATTCTAACAGAGTTCTGAGAAGGCTCGTTGAACAAAGATTTAGTATTCTTCTTCTAAGAAGAGGAAATCTGATAGAGTATTTTGACTACTAAACTAAAGGCTTCTGTGCTTAGGGATCATGTCAGAATAATCATGGTGAATCAGCTGGGAGACTCTTTGGATTTCACATAATGGATTTTGACTGAAATGTGTATCTATGAGATTTTTGATCAAGTGTTTCATTTCATTAATGTTTTATTCATATTTTACGATATTCTTCTAGTAACCAGAAAAGAGGAAAAAGTTAAAACAATGATACAGTACAGTTTATTTACAATAAGTATCCTGTGGTTGCTAAATTGACAAAGAAATTTTTCTGGTAATCTATATTGATAGGCCATTGAAAAGCTAGGGATTGCTCTCAAAGACATAGGTGTGCCACTACATTTGATAGTCCTGATGAGAAATCTGTACTTAGGACAAGAGGCTACAGCTAGAAAATAATATGGAGAAACAGAATGATTCACAGTTGGCAAGGAGGTCAGTTATGGCTGCATTTTATCACTCTATTTGTTCAACTTGTATGCAGAAAATATGAAAGTCCCACCCGCGGCCTCCCTGATTGGTTGGGAGGCCAGGAAGGGATGGGACCTTCGGCCGCCTACAAGTTCCAGCGGGCTTTGTGGCCGGATGTCTCGCCCCTTCCTGGCCTCCCAACCAATTAGGGAGGCCACTGGGGAGAAGGGGCCACTGGGGAGAAGGGGTAGGACTTCCAGCTGCAAAGCCCACTGGGGCATGCAGTCACATCCCCTTCTCCCCACAGTTGCCTGGCAGCCACAGGGAGGAGGAGGCGGCCCCGCACCCATCCCCTTCTTGCCGTTGCGTTGCGTGCCGTCAGCGCCAGCACCCACAGGGAGAAAGGAGGCAGACACGTCCCCATCCCCTTTTCCCCGCACGGTGCTTGTGCCTGCGCCAGTGCCGGCACCCACAGGGAGAAGGGGAGGAGGGGGAGGCAGGGGGATTCCCAACCTGACGACCCCCAAAGGGGTCGCGACCCCCAGGTTGGGAACCCCTGACTTAGAGGAAGTTGGATTAAAGATAGGAGGAAGAAACATCAACAGTCTTAAGATAAGCAAATGACACCATACTACTTGTGGAAAAGATCATAGACTTGGAACAATTACTAAGGAAGGTCAAAGAAGAAACTGAAAAGGCAGGCTTGTCACTGAACATAAAGAAAACAAAAATAATAACCAGAGAGGAGCTATATAAGGAAACCAAAATAAAGATTTTCCATACCTTGGATCAAACATTGATCAGAATGGAGAGTGCAGCCAAGAAATAAGAAGGCTAGGATTAGAAAGGGCAGCTATGAAAGAAATAGACAAGATCCTAAAGTGTGAAAATATACAATGGAGCACTAAAGCTAGAATTGTACAATCCATTGCATTCCTTATTGCCATGTATGGATACAAGAGCTGAGCAATGGAGAAAGGGGATAAGAAAAAAACCAACTCATTTGAGATTTGATGCTGGAAAAGAATGCTGACGATTACATGCACAGCAAAAATACAAACAAATGGGTCCTAGAACAGATCAAGCTTGAAATCTCCCTGGAAGCCAAAACTATAAAGCTGAGGCTGTCGTACTTTGGCTACATCATGAGAAGACATGACTCTTTGGAAAATACAATAGTACACTAGTATGTATGCTAGTAGTATGGTAGGAAACTTGGTTTTGTTAATGAATTGTCACTTGGAGGTCCAAAACTGAATGTCAGGAAACTTGAAGCATTCTGCAACTGGCATGGGTTATTTCTGTTTCTAATGTCCATTTATCCTCTTGCATAGAGACTATCCTATTTGTATATTGCATAGTGCAGAGGGGCATTTCTGACAGGGGATGGTATGTATCAGTGCTTCTGAAGCTTTCTAATGTAAGGGACCAGCAATTTTTCCGTGTGCCAGAGACTGCCACCATATTTGTCCCCATAGTTTGTAAGCTTGAGGAGACAGAACCATCAAATTAACAATTTGTAAACTATTGTGGGAGCTTTTTTTGGATGAAGGGTAGGTACAAGTGTTCTAAATAGTTTTTTAAAATGTTTCTTTCTTTGCTGGACACCCAGCAAAGACCTGGGGACGAACATCTCTCCAAGGCAATTGCTTTGCATAGCACTGGTGTATTCACATTAGAGGATGAGCAAGTGAAATTACTTCCTATGTGGTGGGTGACATTCTTAGAACCTATAATGTTGCTGCCAGAGTAGATGTGGGGATAGAGTTGGTATCTGGCTTTGTAACAGGTCTTGCCCTGTATTTCCATCCATGTTAATGTGTTGATGGAAATCAAAGGAGATGGTAGACATCAGTAATCAAAGATGCTTCTGGATCCCTCCTCCCCGCTGCCCTTGGCCTTCTTATACCGAAACAGACTGACACAGCTGTCTCCTTAAAAATAAGAGGAGATGCCACCTCATGAGCTGTGCCTTTCTATAACACTTCATAATAACAATTGCTGATGTTGACAAGTACAGTAGCTGTTTTATGTTAGCTTACAACATTTAGTCTTCAAGAGTTTTGAGGGCTTTTTAAAAAAGAAAAGAAAATATGTATCATAATTTTTAAGCATGTTTATAGACCTGGACCATTCAAAACTAAATAAAAATATTTCTTTTTTTTTCTTTTCTTTTCTTCTCTTTCTGGTTTAGAACACTTGAGCTTTTTAAAGGTCATCTTATTCTACTAATTTTGCTGATGCTTATTGTTTTGTTTATGTTTAACAATTTTAACAAATTTCTATTATGTGTCTTTTAATAGAAGTTACTGAGAAATTTTCACTTGAAAGCAGGGATATTGATGTTTTAAGTGAGAAAACAAAATCATTATAACAATAAAAGCAGATGCCAACAAAAGTGGCCAATATATTAAACAACAGAAAATCAGCAACTTTTTAAATCAAAGACTTATGGGCATGTCTTAACTTGCCATTTGCTTTCAGAAAGTTAGTTATGAAGGATTAGGGTTGTGATGGGGGGCATGTCATGAAAGCTAACATAATCTCTGTGAAGGGTAGAATATGCAGTAAGACACTGAAGTTGTATCTTATTTTACCAAACTACAAATCACAGAATTCAGTAAGGTGGGGTCAGGACCACTAAAGTGATATCAAGCTGCTCTAACTGTGTAGTGTGGAGTCACAGTTATAACAACAACAACAACTCCTGAAAGCTGAGCATGACTGTTGGCAGAACTCAGTAGGGCCATAATCATAGGCTGAAGACAGATGCCTCTTTAGTGGCTTAATAAGCTTTCTTGATGATCAGTGAATGAATGCTCTAACGATAGTAACTCTTGGGTAATCCTCCTACATATGGTGTTTCAGCAATAATAATGCTATCCGCAATGACAGCTATCCTTTTGGGAGCATTAATGGCAATGGCAGTAATAGTATAGCTCTCCAGCTCTTCACTGCTTAAAGGAAAATATGTTGCGTCACAACTATGAGTGCAGACTATGCAGAGACAAGCTAACCAACTTCAAATCATTATCAGAATCTTTCCCCATGCTGTGGACCATGTTCATACTCTTTAAAAAAATTGTTCTGAAAAAAAAAAGTTGTACAACAGAGCAGTATTAGAACAAAAGCAAAGAAAAATAGACAATGGAATTTGAATTACAGCAGGAATTATACTGCTAGTCAATAAATGCATCATAAAATCTAGCCTGGAAGTCAGGGATATGGGATGTGTGTATGACCTGACAGATGTGGGACTGCAGCTGCCATCATGCCGTATGGTTGGCACTGCTGTCTAGGGAGGTACAGGCCAGCCCAGTAGGGGAGAAGGTGCACAGTTTCTCCAACCCTGCAGTATGTACATGTGGCCCTTGCACAACCTCATTCCACATTAATACAGAAATGGCAATTGTTGTACTAACTTGAAAGAGCATCACATTTTCTCATCTAGAAAATATGTGGTTCTTTTTCTTTCTTGGAAATTGTAATGTCCTAGAAGTGGTCATATTATCTTGAGGAATATAAAGCAGACTGTGTAATACAGATGAAAAACAGATGCATTTAAAGAACTCTGAAACCATAAGCCATTATCTCTTCATAATTGTGGGTGATGAACCAATGTTGGCATGCCTGAAGAAAAGACTCCTATGTTATATGTCCTGTTGCTCATTTGTTATGTCTGCTAGTAGAGTAAGGAACCTGCAGGTGGCTATGATGTTGTCCTGCTTAGCCATGTGGTGTTTTTAATAATAATACGTTTTATTTATAGACCGCTATTCCAAATAGATCATAGCGGTGTACAAGCAAGTCAGTATAAAATACATTATAAAAATACAATAAACAATATACAATACATACTTAAAACTAATAAAACATTACAAAATACAGATTAAAACCACTAAAAACAAAGTCTTAAAGTCCAAATGCAGGTAAGCTCTTAGAAAAGTGATTCAATCCCAAAGGGATTTAGCTATGCTCTGTGTTAAGTGTGTGCTTACGCAGAATGCTGAGTCAAATGCCTTGATTCTCCTCTACAGAAGCAACTATATTTATATATAGCTGATTATGTAATATGCCTTAAGGCTGGCTACTTGTGCTTCAGTATGTTAGCAGCAGCAGAATATACGAGCTAATACTAGGGTTTCAGTGCTAGTAGTGAGGGACAACTTGTACTTGTACATAGATATCGAGACTCGGCTTTGTCTCCTACAATAGGTGCAATGGCAATAATTTGAATGCTTTATTTGAATGTTGGTAGAACAAACAAAAAACTCAGACTATCTGATGGGGGGGAATGGAAATTATATTTTTCCATTGTGCCAGTATTTGTGCCAATTGAGTACAGTTGTTTCTTTCTTTCCTGGAAATTTGCCCGAAAACAGCAGCCAGTGGCATAAGGATCAGCACCAGTCAGGGACCACCACTTTTGAGTAGCACTGTTATAAAGCATGACTGGGCTGCAGGAAGAAGGTGCTACTTCTGTGGTCTTTGAAGAGGCATCTTGTTCAATTCTGCTCTTGTAGTTTTAGTACCCAGAGAAAAGAGAAAGAGGCCAAGCTGAACCTGCATAGGAGGTAAGCACATTTAGTATGCAAGATTTTGCAGGAGTCATCTAACTACATCTAAAATATGCAGGAGTGTGTTCCTTGTACCACCACACTCTTAGCTTTATATATAAAAGTGTTTATCTTGCTCACTTCTGGTTTTGTTGTTAATATGCATATTGTACTATGTAGGTAATGCACTTCATGATCTCTCTTGCAGACATCAGAATATTGTTAGGGTATTTTGTACCCCATGTTTTCATCAAGGAGATGTGGCATTAAATAGTTTTATTTATGTATCACTTGAGGCTTTGTGTTTAAAAATTCAGGAGATCTAGCTCCTGCTGTGTTGCCTCATAATGTTTCCCTGTGTGTCAAAAGTACTAAAGTCACAACTTCTAGAAATAATCAGTGCTTACTTCTTCCAAGCAATGTTTTTCCTCAGTATGGAAGGTTTTCTTAATAGCCCATTGGCTGTACAGTCCCCAAGATTATATTTGATGATCATGAGATATATCTCTGTGTGGGAGCGCATGCATGTAAGAACAGAAACCCCACCCCTTGGACTGCTGGAAACAGGTTATTATTTACACCATTTGTTGTTGTGATGTAAATTACAGTATGACCCCCATATCCTGGAACTGAATATCTGCAATTTCACTTGCCTGTGTTTGCGGGGGGGGGGGGAGGTTCTCGCCAGGTATTTCTAGGTCCTTCAGTGTGATTTTTATGGTCAGCTGCCGGGCCCAGCATACCAGAATGGGATTTTTATGGTCAGCTTCCAGGCCCAGAATCGTGCTGGAGGACCTAGAAATGCCTAGAGAAGTCTTCCCCTAGGCCAGGGGTAGGCCAACCTGCAGCCCATGGGCCGATGCGGCCTGGCAAGGCCTTGGGACCGGCCCCAGCCCGGTCCTGCCGCCAATTGCCGCCGGGGCCTTTGGGGGCAATTGTCTAAGAAGCCTCAGAACATGCATTTATATTAACATTTTTTTAAAAATAGCAATTTTTTCGCAATTTTCATCATTTTTTTTTAAAAAAGTGTCTCCCATTTGAAAATTTTGTCCTACATTTGTCCTTTTTTATTTATATATTTAATATTTTAAAAATATATTTAATTATTTATTTTTTGGCTTTGGCCCCCCCAGTTGTCTGAGGGACAGCAACCCGGCCCCCGGCTCAAAAAGGTTGCCTACCCCTGCCCTAGGCATTTCTAAGTCCCCCAGTGTGGTTCTATGGTATGCTTCAGCCAGACATCATTTGTTTAATTGAAAATAATAGGGTTCACTATTATCCATGGTGTCAGGTATCCATGAGGTTCTTGAAATATAATATATTGGGAGAGTCATACATGTATGCAACCTATGAGATCTTTGTCCTTGCAGTCTCACGTTGAGATTTTTGTCACATATGGATATACTGTAGATATATATGCACATACTATACTGTACCACATTGCAAATTATTACCCCTTTCATTTTACAAAACAGTTTGCCATGTGGTATGAGGTACTGCTATTCAAAAAGTGTCAAGTACCATGAAGTGCATGGAATAGTATATGAAATCCTTGCCTGTCTAATGGAGATCACCCAAGAGATAGAACAGTAGATTCAAACCAGACTCTTGCTATAGGGTGCTTTTTCTTCATTTATAAAAGGAGCAGTGTTAGTGAGGTGTATCAGGCAGTTTGATTAGCAAATCATCTTGTGTCAAAGAATAGAGTGGGATGACAATCAAAAAGGGATGGTGGAAAAAGACACATGGGTTGTAGAAGGTACAACAAATGAAACTAAATAGGACTAGTCATGAAAGGTCATGTAATAAATAAATAATAAATAATTAGATAATATGATTTGAGTTCCTTGAGAGAAAGCTGGAGAATACCTATGGTGAATAAATACAGGTTGACTATCCTTTAACTGGAATTCCAAAATCAAAAATTGTCCACAAGGGTGGCTGAGATAGTGACCCGTTTGCTTTCTGATGGTTCAATGTACACGAACTTTGTTTCATGCCCAAAATTATATAAAATGTAAAGTGAACATGTGAATAAGATATAAAGTGTATAAAATTGCCTTCAGGTTATGTGTATAAGGTGTATACAAAACATAAATTAATGTTCCACAAAAACTATGGATGCCAGCCATGAAAGCCTTCGACTTCATATAAATTAATTTCATGTTAAACCTTAAGGTCCCAATTCCAAGATATTTCATTATGTATATGTAAATATTCCAAAATCCAAAAAAATCCCTAACACTTCTGGTCCCAAGCATTTTGGATAAGGAATACTCAACACGTATTGTAAATTTATAAGAGTACTAAATCCTCAGGTTCTGTCATTCCTTCTGCTGTGTTGCAGCAGTTCATTGACCTCATAACAAACAGCACAGGAATGCTTGAGAAAGAAGACTGTTGCTTGTAGTTCAGGTATAAGGGGGCCCCTATCACTTCTTGTCATACAAGAATGCCTTGCCCCATTTTGTCTTTTATCTCTTAGACAGAAAACATTGCCAACTTATGGTACAGTATCTTTTATCTCTTTTGTGCAGAAAACATGTACTTGTTGCCTCTCCTACCCTTTTTTTATAAGTTCGTTTTGCTTTACTACCTCATAATTTTTATTTTGTTTTTTACTTCCTCCTCTTTTATTTTCTCAACAGCATGGAGTTACAAATTAAATTATGTTGAAGTACAGTTTCTGCTCTCATAGATCTAAGAAACTATCTCTAAAAGTGTTTTGCATTTATAAATAGTATTTTAACTGGCTCTTGCCTTATATTTATTTGTTTATTAAAAATATTTCTAGACTATCTTTTCAGGTCTTAAAAGATGGCTTACAAATATTTTTAATATTAAACCCCTCAAAAGGTGACTGTCAACATCTGTGTTATGCTGTATCAGTAGCAGCGTTAAACCACAAAACATCATAGCAGTAAGATTAATAATTGGCAATAATCTGAAAACAGGTGAGACATTGTCCAGCTAAAAATGATAAACTCAAATTAATAATTGTACCTAAGCCATATCCTATATACAACAGTATCCTATATACAGCAGAGGAGGCAGTGATAAACACATGCATTTTTTTGACCCATTTAAAATCCATTCTTGATGGAGGCTGACATACTCCTTTAATTGAACAAGCCCTTTTTCATTGTGTTCTTACAGATGAGCATGTCAGTCAGGCCTCAGATACTGGTGTGAGAATATGGGCAGGATGATATGGATGAAGGTGGCCCTCCAGTTGTCTTGATCATAGACAGTTTAGTTGAAGCTTTAGAAAGTCGAGGTCAGGGGAAAACACCAGTGAAATTGGTACAGAATGCATAGCACGTTTGGATTGCCCAGGACCCAACAGTGCTCAAGTGAATTTTATACTAGTTAATATTTCAGAATATAGTTAAAGAGATCCCTACACCAAGAACATTACAGTATTCTGTTCTAGATGTCAGTAACAGACCAACAGCTAATGGAGTTCCTTGGCACTTGATAGAATTACAGAAGCAGCAACAAACATGTTGGAACTTGGACTCAGGTTTAAACTTGGAGGCCCAGATCTCTGCTGTGACCAGGAGTGCTTTCGCACATTTAAAACTTGTGCACCAACTGCGCCCATTCCTTGAGAAGCCAGATCTGGCCACGGTGGTACATGCCTTGGTTACATCCCGTTTGGACTACTGTAATGGGCTCTACATAGGACTGCCTTTGAAAAGTGTTCGGAAAATTCAACTGGTTCAAAGAGCTGCTGCCAGGCTGTTAACAGGCGCCGATTACAGAGCCCATACAACTCCTGTTGAAACAGCTTCATTGGCTGCCAGTTCGTTCCCGGGCACAATTCAAGATACTGGTTATATCCTACAAAGCCCTACATGGCTCAGGTCCACATTATTTGGCAGACCGTTTCTCCTGGTATGAACCTGCCCGGACTCTGAGATCCTCTGGAGAAGCCCTTCTCTCCATCCCAACACCTTCACAAACACGGTTGGTGGGGACATGAGAGAGGGCCTTCTCAGTGGCTGCCCCTAGACTCTGGAACTCCCTGCCCACGGAGATAATAACAGCTCCCTCCTTGATGGCTTTCCGACAGCAGGTGAAGACCTACCTGTTCAAATGGGCATTTAAGGAATCACTATAAGAACAGGCAGGAATGCTGAACTAGTTTAATCATTCTGTTTAATGATTGTCATTTATCTATTTATTTTTAAAATGCTTTAATTGTACTTTTTGTTTGTTTGTTTTTTAATTGCTGTGAAGACACTCTGAGTCCCAGTCCTGGGAAAAGAGCGGGATATAAATAAATAAATAAACAAACACGTCGGAACTTCTAGTTTTAATCTTATCAGGCTTCTAGTCTCAATTCCCTTCATTTCCACTTCTGTTCCATATCTTCTACAAGACAAACAGAGGGAATGAGAAAATCAGCAAATTTCATTTCACTGTGGCGTTCCACTGGATCCAATATTTCTGTCTTTACTCAGATTGAGACACATCTAAGACTTCATTCAAATGTTACAGTGACCATTTCCAATATGTTTGTATGTGGAAGTATTCCGCAGGGATTCCCATGTCACCAGCAACTCACCTTTCATGGCTAGAGACTTTGGTGTTATAATGCGGCACATGTATGGACTGGCATTTTTGGTTAAGAGCACATAAAACAAAACACTCAAATTGAAATTAGATTTGGCTTTGTGGAGACAACAAGCAGATCAGAACCTTGGCACTAGCCAGTGGGAGCAAAGCCAGGAAAAGATGGGGGCTGCTCCCTGGAGCGAGTAAATAAGAGGGAGGAGCAGGTTGGTAATAGTTGTTGATGTTTAGTGTGCACTGAGGGGTGAAGAGCCATTGAGGATAGGTTAGGCTCCTGCGAGGGACAGTTAGAAAGGGTTTTAGGTACCCAAGAAAGGGACAAAGAAGGTCCTTAATTATATTGTTGTAGTGTCCAGCAGGGAGATTATGACACTACACTCTTAAAGCATTGCTATTCCACTTTAAGTGCTCTGGTTGCCTCCTGTTGCATTCTAGGATTTGCAGTTTAGGAAGAGGCATTTAGAATATTCAGCCAGAGAGCTCTTAGGCCTCACTGAACTACAAGCCCCAAAATGCAACAGGATGCAGTCAGAGCAGCTAAAGTGGAATAGCAATGCTTTAAGAGTGTAGTATGATAATCACAGGTAACCAGACATGTTATAAGGTACAAAAGTTTAATAAAGGTTCTAATCTAGTCTGTAAGGAAACATACATAAAGCTATAGAGAAACAATTACAAAACAAGCTAAAGTAACTGTTCAACTGTGCAGCTATTAAAGTATTTATATACCGTATCCGTTGTGAATACCATTTACTAACATAGATACTGTATTCAGCCTGACTTGTAAATAAATTTATTACTTTGTTTCAACAAGCAGCTATCTGGAGTGATTTCAGAAACACATTAAAAACACTACCAACATTGAGAAAAGTCTTTTGGGACACATTAGATTGTGGGTGTGTGGCTGTCAAAGAATAGTTGTTACCATGCTGGGGGGGGAATTTGAAACCCAGAGTGCTGGCATCTAAAGAGAGTTATAGTGCAGGAGACACTTAAGAGAGTCCCAGATCGAGTCTCACAGTAAAGAATTGGCGGGATAGTAATCATCACCTTCACATAATTGGTGGCACACCTTAAAAAGGAGTGAAAGGTTTTAAGAGGTTTTGACAGTGCCACATTGTCACCTTCACATAATTGGTGGCAGCGGTGAGATCAAAAAGATCAATTGGGCTAAGAAAGTAGTTGGATGGGTAACTGTCATCATGGCAGGCCTCCTTTACATCCCCCCCCCCCCCCCGAATGTGTCTTCTATTTCAGTTGTTCTCTTGCTTTTATTCTCCAGATGTTTTAAGCCTCAGTTCTCAGGATGTGTAACCATTGGCCTTGCAGGTTGAAGCATGTCCAAAACATGTGGAGGACAAAGGCTGAGAACCACTGTTCCAATTGAAGCACTCTCCTTTCCTAGTCTGGTTTTAAAATAAACAATGAGGAGGGAGGTCAGGGATGTTGGAGCTGCCCAACCATAATGAGAGCCTGGACAGCAGGTACACCGGTCACCTGGGTATAGTCTTCTCTGCTCAGGTGAGATGTATTTTTTTTGGTTAAGTTATAAAACACACTCATTATTTTCCATTTGTTAGAAATGTACTGTTCATGACCCATCTGAGAGACAATGCATAGTGGCATCTGGACTCAGCGAACAAATGTTTGTTGCACATGGAAGAGAAGTAGAGTAGATTTTCAGGGGCACTCTAGGCATGAAGCAACATTTAAGCACTGACCTCCCAGTCTTCAACTACAGTATATTGTTTTAAAGCCATTCTTTCTTATCTTGCAATCTGCCTTAGTAGTAAGCTGAAATGTGTTATGACTGGAATTGCTTCCGGAGGGCTGCATTCTTTGGAAAATTGTTTCCTCACGGAAATAATTTTCTGACAGTAAAATTAGTAGCTCTGCTGGCCCAATCATATTGAATTATCCATGCTAACTGACAGGTTATGTTTTCTCCATTCCATTCTTTTCTTTTTTACACATTATGTTTTATTCTTCACTTGATGTACTGGGAAACCAATGTACATTACAACAACATCTGGAAGTGAACAAACTACACATAACTTGAGGTGTTAATATTACTTCTTTCATTGTAAAAAGTAATATACAGTACTTTGTAACTCATATTGAATACCAGCACTAACAGAAGGAAGGAGCAAACTCAAACCAAATAAAGAGTCATGCCAATAAAAATATGAAGCCTCAGTTAATACAAACTCTAGGCTGTCAGATTTTCATGTAATAATATTTTTATTATCAGGTAGATTCACATAGTTTGTTCTGTCATTGCACTGGAAGTAAATAAATTCAGAAAATCTCATGGACTTTGTTTTATGAGAGCAAAGACTTGTTAGCTTCCATGCAGATCATCTTTTTGTGTTCATCTTGAGCTGACAGACATGTTTGATTTACACTTCACAATCCTATATTAATGATATCTCACTTGTAGTTAAAGGGGCATGACCGGCATCCACCTAAACAGTAATTTGTACTAGGATTCATCCTGGATTTTATATGCTTCTTTAGTTTGAGAAGTCCTTGCTACCTACCTCCTCTAATTTGGGAGGTCCTTGCTGCCTACCAGAAGAGGTAAGAATAAAACCTCTTCTTATTCGAGGTTTGTACAAAATACAAAGTGAAAAGCCACATTCACAAATACTTTATATCCCCCTGAGTCAAGCTGAGAGGAGGGCTCTCCTTCACAGGCTGCAGTCTTATGGGCACTTATTTGGCAGCAAGGCCTAATGAGAAGAGAGAAGTTTATATCTGAAGCCAACCCTGTCATTAGGCAGAGTGAGTTGGTTGCCTTGGGTGGCAGATGCTTGGTAGTGTGTAGACTACTTGCTGTAGACGATTGATCCCCCATCCCTATGTTGGAGGTCACTGTAGACATGTTCCAGTCCATCTGACCTGGGCCTCCAAAATATCCTATTATCCTCTAGTGAGATGGAGGAGCTCTCCCATAAGGACCATTGAAGGAGATACACTTTGGGTGCATCTACACTGCAGAATTAATAACAGTTTGACACTGCTTTAACTGCCATGGCTCAATGCTATGGAATTCTGGGATCTATAGTTTTTGAGATATTTAGTCTGCTCTATCAGACAGCTCTGGTACCACAACAAACTATAAATCCCAGGATTCCATAAGATGGGGCCAAGACAGTTAAAGAGGGGTCAGATGGCATTAATTATGCACTATGCCAGAGCCTTAATGGTCCAGTAGGCTTTTATGAGTAGAATGAAACATTAGGAGATCTATCTTGGGCAGCAAAATGTCTTGGGCTGGTCCTGTTTACATCTGAGTACAATTGCATATGATTGGGCCATTGATTTTCTAATATTGTAAAAGGGGTGGTAGTCAATTTTGTCTGGCCATTAATATTGGGGGGAGGGGTTACATACCTCTGATTGTGATTAGTGGGAAAGTGTGGCATAGAGGATAACATATATTAATGGATTTTATTTCCCCCACGCCTGTGTGTTTGTGTGTGCATGCACACATATGCTTGTGTTTTCTTAGCATCTTTGATGCTAATTTTGCAAGTTGTTTGCAAATAATTTCAGGTAATTACCTTTCTGACTAGAAAGAGTCTTGGGAAGTCATGTTCAGCTAGAAATTAGGGAGGAGGAATCTTTGATTAAAAAGTGTATTTCTAACCAAAACCTGCTCTAATCCCAGCAGAAATGTGTCATCTGTTCATTTTCTCCAAGAGAAGTTCCTCTAGATTCAAATGAGGAATTAACTGGCTTTATTTCCCTTCTAATGAAGCAACTGCATATAAAATACCATTCTAGGCCCGCTTAAAAATAACAGTAAAATCTACACCAGAAGATTAATTCAGATGGTGGTTTCCTCCCCAATTTCTCTATCATACATTTAATTATTATTTAATATATTTAATACATTACTAAATCTTTTTACCTTATATTGCTGTGAACTCACTTTGGCTATCTAACAAGTGGGGACTGTAAGTTTAGATTTTAATTTAGATTTATTACAGGAGTTTTTATAGTGCCTTTTAACCATATTTCCATGGCAATTTACACAAAAGAATCAAACCTTTAAAAGCAAATACAAAACAGCTGATAATAAATGTGATATTTTCTTGTTTTTACTTTAGCAATTTGCCACTGTAAGCCTATACAGTGTGCTGGAGTTAAAGCAAGGATTACATTTCTGTGTTGTGGATGAATGGAAGGACACTTGACTATCCAAGTAGATACTCAGAACTTTCTGCTTTGAATAAATTACAGTTTACATCCATTTTCAAAATATCTCTTTCAGAATCATTATTGTATTTCATTTTGCAGCCATGAGATTAGTGCCAACCTTCCCAGAATACATATTTTTAAAGTTCATGATGCATTTCAAGAATTATCAAGTGTAACTATTGATTTCATCTCAAACTTCCAAATCGTTAGATAGAATGTTGCTTATAACTCACTCAAGAAAAAATTAAAATGGCCTTGCTTCTAATTCAGTCAAGTAAGAATTACCTTTGATAAAGAGAAATTCTCAAAATATGATAACTAAAAACATTGCTACACCTGTCTGTGTAAGATTTCTGGGAAGGGCTATTCATCCTATTTTTCTGGCCAGGAAAAGAGCAATTCAAAGGGTTCAAGGACCAGAAAACCAGACTTGATGGCCACATTATTTGTCCTGGAACACTGCAAACTCTTGCCTCTTCACCCAACAGCATGATTTCTTCTTTCCCCAGTTAGTAAGATACCAAAACTAGAATTTGTTTCCTTTGGTCTTAAAAATGGCTGCTAGTTATGCAAAGAAGAGACTGTGTGTGTGTGTGTGTGTGTGTGAGAGAGAGAGAGAGAGAGAGAGAGGTGCATACCTCATGTGAATCTGCAAAAAATTCAAGGATTAGACCACCAGCAATGCATGACCCAGCCTTGACAATCCATTCTGCTAACACACTGCCACTTAAAAAATGTCCATACATGTTAGGTTAATCATCTTGAGCTCAAGAGAACAATGGGATTAAAACAGTTGTGCTGTCTAAACCAACCATTAATTACAGAGATTGCATGTATTCTTCTCCTGGTTTTGCTTGCATTGTCATACAGTTTAATTGGCCAGTTTTATACACACCACGTCATCTATTATCTTGCCCTGTGAAGAACACCATTTGGGGGTGGGCACACCTTTTCTCTTGGAATCATGCAAGCATGCCCTTGTTCAGTTTGAATAGCAATTATAGCACAGAAATGCCAAATTCTAAGAGTCCAGACCGCTTTGCTACCCCTCTGGGAAAGCCAATGACACTTTTCAAATCTTGTGGGCCTATTATGAAATGAGGTGTCTCCAGATAAACCCTGCCTTGACATTGTTGTTGTTAACTGCAATCGAGTTGAATTCAACTCATGGTGACCCTGTGAATGAGACATCTCCAAAACTCGGTACCTTCCACCGCTCTGCTCAAGTTTTGCAGATTCATATCAGTGTTCTCCCCAATTGAGTCCAGGCATCTGGTATGCGATCTACTTCTCATTCTGCTGCCTTCCACCTTCCCTAGCATTGTCTTTTTTTTTTTAATGAGCCACGCCTTCTCATGACATGACTAAAGTATGACAACCCATCAGCCCTTGCTAGGGGGACAATTGAGCCTCCTTCAGAAAGGAGTTCTATAACCTAGGAACAGCCATCGAGAAGGCTATCTGTTACTTCCTCACCAGGCAAGCCTGGAGGGTAGTGGTACAAAGAGAAAGCCTACTTCAGAAGATTATGATAGGCAGGCTCGTATGGGGAGATACAGGCTTTAGCATAGTCTAATCTAATTTATACAGGGCTTTATAGGTCATGACCAGCACTTTGAATTGCTAGGGAGTGCCCTATTGCTATGGAAGAAGAACTTACTAGTACAAACTAAGTTCAGAAGTTGGATTGAGGAGGTCCTGTGCAGGAGAACTACTTCATCTATCTTTGCTCTGAACAACTTCTCTCAGAAGCATCCATATAAAATTATTTTGTAAATCACATCATGTTGCATTGTGTTCCTGTCAAATGCATTCTTTTTTATAGAAAGATTGTCAGCTACCCTGGCTTGACTGTGCATGTTGAGTCTAGAGCCCTTTAAAAAGAACTTTGAGAGTCTGAATTTCAATTGTGTTTTTCACTATTATTATCATTATTATTATTGTTGTTGTTGTTGTTGTTGTTGTTAACCTTTATTTATGAAGCGCTGTAAATTTACACAGCACTGTACATGCAATCTTTTTAGTTAGACGGTTCCCTGCTTACAATCTAAAAAGACATGACACAGAAGGAGAAGGGAGTGGTGGACGGAGAGGGTAAGAGGTCCAGCAGTTCCTCTCTACCTCCGAGGACTGGACCAAGGCAGATGGACTGGAGGGAGTTTTTAGTTTTTAGTGTTTTGTATTTTTGTTGCTATTGTTTTGCTTGAGGAGCTTTTAGTAAATGTATAAATAAAACACACCTTCATGGAGAACAGTGGGACAGCAAAGTGCCATTTTCAATTGCAGCCTTGTTTTGATTTGTTTCAGGTTAACGGGATGCCAGTAGGCGACATGGTGAAGCCACTGCTGGGTCATCAGAATGGAGGAAGTGACACAAGCCTTGTCCCAGGTGCCAGTAACAAAACAATTGGGATTCTGGGAAGTGGCGACTTTGCACGCTCATTGTCTATGCGTCTGGTGTGTTCAGGTTTCAAAGTGGTGGTTGGAAGCCGGAACCCCAAGCGTAATGCCAGCCTCTTCCCTTCAGCTGCTGAAGTAACGTTCCAGGCAGATGCTATAAAGAAGGCAGATATTATCTTTGTGGCAGTTTTCAGAGAACATTACACCACACTCTGCGACCTCAGTGATGAGCTGTCTGGCAAAATATTGGTTGATGTTAGCAACAATGCTGAAATAAACCACCACAAAGAATCCAATGCTGAATACTTGGCATCACTTTTCCCAGCATGCACTATTGTCAAAGGATTTAATGTCATCTCAGCATGGACATTACAGTCAGGCCCCAGGGATGGCAATAAACAGGTAATGTTCTTTTACTTTTATCCATTGTATGTAGGTATCACCATAAACTCCAAAAAGAAGGGAAGGCAGGAGGGAAGAACATACCCAAAATACTGTGATAATACTCCACCCCACCAATATCTATGATCATGAGCTCTATCTTGTGTATGTCTTTAAATAGTTTGATGTGTCTTTCACACAAAACACAACCTGGTGCCTTGCACACATTTTGATACCTTAAGACTTTCAGCCTTCTTGACAAAAAGCTACATTCTGAGCTTCGTAACTGCAATAACTATAGCCTAAATCAAGGAAGGGAATCATGTGACCCCCCCCCCAAAAAATCTTGCTGTACTGCAACTCCCAGCAGCCCTAGCTTATGTAGTCAAAAGTAAGGAGTTGCTGGGAGTTAAAGTCAAGCATCATCTGGGAGGCTACATGATTCCCACCCTAGCTATTCTCAACTAGACTAGACCCATTGAAGCAACTGCTGAATGGTAAATCAGTGTTTATTATTAACTGATAAAACAGACAGGGTTTGCCAATTACGAGTTACCAAAATTTAAACAGGAAATTAAACATGGCTGTCTGCAAAATTTGGGGATAAGGTGACAGCAGCTTTCCCCGCCCCTCCTCCACCATTCTGGCTGCAAAAGCAAGCAGGGCACTTCAAGAAGCCAGATATCTGCAGAGGCTTCCTCCTTCAACTGCACAGGATAGAAGGACAACATAGCACCTCAACCTATAGACCAAGAAGGTGTGCCTCTGTACCTGCACTTTCTCCCCCTTTGCCCA
>NC_056522.1:236628475-236821848 GCF_019175285.1 Sceloporus undulatus
GCCCTTTGGATAGCAACACTTAATCTGTGCATATGTGCTGATATGCCAGTGGCTCTCACCAAAAATAACATTCATGTCAATTCCATTGATTTCAATGGGTCTTCTCTAGCTGAGACTGATAGATGTAGGCCCATGGCTTGTATATAGATTTAGTTAGAGAAACCAATTAAAACTCATACAATTTATGATATTTTTAAATCAAGTGAGGGCCTTTGCCAAAAAGCCTTGTAAAGTGTTTATGACAGTTCTCTGGCTCATGTCCTAAAGTTGACCTTAATGTTGCCTCGGAGGGTAGAGAGCTCTCCATCTCTGGAGGTCTTTAAACAGATGTTTGATGAGCATCTTTCTTGAGTACTTTAATTGTATATTCCTGCATGGCAGGCGGTTGGATTAGGTGACCCTCGTGATCTCTTTCAAATTGAAGATGCTGTAATTATCCAATTCTATTCAGGAAGAAGGCCCAGTTAACTGCATAGGAGCAGGCAGTGACAAGGATGCACAAACTTAGGAATCTTCTGCTACCACATCCCCAGGCATGTGACTACTTGCTAGCATAGTTCTGCATTACCCAGATTCCTTCAGCTGTACCCCTTTCCTGCACACCTGGTTTCCGTTTGCCAGTCCTTCACCGTCTCTCTCTTTGCCTCAGGTCTTCATTTGCTGTGACAACCAAGAAGCCAAACATGCCATTGGGGAAATTGCTCACACACTGGGATTCACCCCCGTGGACATGGGTGCCTTGATTTCAGCCCGTGAGATTGAAAACATCCCCCTCCGTCTCCTCCCTGCTTGGAAGATCCCTGTCTTTTTGGCTGTGGGGCTCTTTCTCTGCTTCTACACCTACAACTTCGTCCGGCAGGTTTTACATCCTTACATCCAGGACAAAAAAAACAAGTTCTACAAGATCCCTGTGGAGGTCGTCAACACCACTCTGCCTTGTGTCGCCTATGTCATGCTCTCACTTGTCTACTTGCCTGGTGTACTGGCAGCTGCCTTTCAGCTGTACCACTGCACAAAGTACAAGCGTTTCCCAGACTGGCTCGACCAGTGGCTGCAGCACAGGAAGCAGATAGGCCTCCTGAGCTTTTTCTGTGCAGCTTTGCATGCTGTGTACAGCTTATGCTTACCCATGCGGCGGTCCCATCGATACCTGCTGCTCAGTGAGGCCGTCAAGCAGGTACTGTGCACCTAGTTCTTTGGAATGCTGACATGTGTTTTCTTGTAATGTGTCTATTCTATTATGTATATCACTGTATCCAGTGGCATCTCTAGGGTTGGCTTCACACAGTGCGGTAACTCATGGTGTCACCCACTACATTATCTCTCTACCATACCATACCATACCATATCATACCATACCATACAGAATCCTTTGTTTTTCTGTACTAACATTATTCATAAATCATAATTCCCATATACAGTGGACCCTTCTGTAACAAAATCCGTATATGCTCAAGTCCCATTAAATATGACATAGCAAAATGGTGTCCCTTATAAAAAATGGAAGATCAAGGTAAATTTATACTTTTTTGAACATTTTCAAACCGTGGCTGCTTGAATCCATGTGTAAAAAGTCCGTGTATAAGAAGGGCCGACTGTATCACTTAATGTAATGGCAATCCTACATCTTTAAATTACAATATCATACAAAAAGCCTAAATGTATTTACATGTACATAGTTCAATGTGGTTAAAGTGAAAAAATTAAAAAGAATTTTAAAAATTTAAAAATTCTCTTTTCTCCTCCCACTGAGCCTCACCCCACTTATTTTCAGCCACACTCTATAGCACTTTAAAGGAGTGCAGATGAACGTCATAGTCCATTCCTGCCCAATGGCAGATGTTTGGGGAGCATGGTGTCACCCCGCTTAGGGTGTCACTTGGTGTGGCCTGCACCTTCTAGTGATGCCCCTGATAATATCCACAATTTCCCAGATGCCAAGGAATATCAGGTGCTGTAAGCTGTATTTCAGAGTAAGGAACAGGCAAACTCACCTATGAGTATTTCTTGCCTTAAGAAACACTATGAAATTCATGAGCTCACCAGAAACTGACAGGCTACTTGAAGGTACATCCACACACCAGCACTATAAGGACCATGCTTCCTGTCCCTGAAATAAGGGACATCTGGCAACTCTACTCCCACTTCAATATCCTAACTACTACACCTATATAGCCATTTCTTGTTTCTTAGACCTATTCAGCCATTGGGTAGATTTATTTCTACACACACGACACAGAGGTTCTGCTGCTGAAGTCAGTGAAGCTTCTGCATAATCAGTTTTAGAATCGCAGGATAAGAAGTGGTATTGAAAATGGGATACAGTGATGAGTTGCAGTTATCATTTTGTTACCCCTGCAGTATTGGTCCAAACTCTGTTGGTAGATGAAACTAAAATAAACCTATTGAATCAATGGATTGTTCATAAGTGTTCATCAACCATTCAACAGTTGATGCAGTGGGTCTGTTTTAGTTGAGACTAACCAATGCAGTCAGACCTCCTTATCCATGGATTCAACCTGCCATGGATTGAAAATATTCAAAATAGTTAAAATTCCAGAAAGCAAACCTTAATTTTGCCATTTCATATAAGGGACACCGTTTTACTATGCCATTATATTTAATGGGGCTTGAGCACCCATGGATGTTGGTCTCCACAGAGGATCCTGGAACCTAACCCCAGTGGATATCAAGAGCCCACTGTAGGATATAAAGCATTGTCTCTTAACTGGCTGTCAGATCATATTTGTTACAAGAGGCAAAGTATTTGTATTTGGTAAAAGAGGCAAAACAGGATCTTAATTCTATCTGTTTCTCTTCTGTGACTCTTGTAAATAAGTCCCAGCCAAGTCTCTGCCTATTTCTTTCTTTCATTGCCCTTTTTTTCTTTTCCCCAAGTGGCATCCTTGCTTCACAAATCACATCGATTTAATAGAATAAATGGATTGGGCCTAAGTGTCAGGCTCTGTAATATAGTACAAATCCCATTTCTTTTTTTCCATTAGCCTGAAACACGTCTCTCCTAAATGCACTTAAACCAAATCCCATTAAGACTCCCAGCAGCCAAGTATCCAGAGATCTATGCTTGTGGTCATAGTCTGTAACTGGAGACAACTCTCCATGTTAATTGCCACCTTCGGTGACGAAGCAGGGCCTGAGCTGGCAAGGACCCAAGTTCTTTGAAAGTGCCCCAGAGGTCAGTGAGAACAACATGGGTGTCCTCTCATGGCCAGGCTCTAAGCCACATTTAGTGATTCTCGGGCATTTGACTATAGGGTGGGGGCACAGAATGATCTTTATCTCAAATCCAGTTGTCATTCTTTTTCCATTCCAGCTGTCAGCTTCTCTCAGACAGACAAATATGAAGTCACTTATTCAGTCATAGGCATCAAATGGCATGGAGGAGCAATTTTGCTTCCTAAGAGCAGCAAATGGCACCCCTTCTTGCCCCCACATACATTAAGGTGCAGAGTCTGTAAAGCAGAAGTGGGCAACTGCAGAAGGGCACATTGCCATCATCTCTCAGAGCCCTGGTTTTATGGGGGGGGGGGGAGAGGCAGAAAAGGAATAAAGAATACAACTGTGAATACTTTTGAAAACCATTTAAAACATGAATGTAAAAATATTTTTAAAGTTTAAAAACAGCATCCAGTTACAAAGGGATACAACAGCCTTTCTTTAGAAAGAGTCAGTTTTCAAAAGCCTGTCAGAATAAAGAAGTCTGTGCCTGCCAGTGGAAATGTACCTTTTTCTGAGTTCTCTGGGGCCATCTGTAACTGATTATAGCATATGTAATCACATTATATCCCAATACAATTTTAGCCACAATACTAACAAAAATTATTAAATTTGACATACTTGCACAGTTCCAAAGTTTCTCTGCATCTGATGAGGTGTCAGACTTGATTGCAGGACTCTTCTACATGTGCTGCTCAGTAGTATTGCAACATGAGGATACAACCTTAAAACTCTAAATAAAAAAACCAAAATAGATAGAAATACTATAGAGAAGTTACACACTTACACTTTTGTTCCTCCCCAAAATATATAAATGAACATTCCAGTACCTTATTTAAAAAGGATGTACGTCTTAGCCTGAGGCAACCTCTGCTCCTCTTCAGCACTAGCTCTTTCTCTCTTTCTGAACACAGCTTGTAAATACAAAGCCTTTAGGGTTTCCTCACCTACTGGGTCAAACCAATAATTCATAAGAGTTACAGGACAAAAGAAGGGATTTCTATAGCGTGAATTATGACATTTGCTCCCCTCTGCTGATAGCCAAATTCTGCTGTCTGAGGGAGCTCTCTCAATCTGCATAAACAAACTTTGAAGGAACTAAGGCCATCAGTACACACTATGGGCCACATCAGTCCAAATGTAAGCAACAAATAATTAAAAATCTAAACAATGGAGTCTATATCTGGTTTTACTGGGGTCAGGTTTTTGGATGTGCCCCGTTTAATTATAGAGCTGCTACTCCTGAAGCAGAAAATGCCTATCATTGAAAACAGGTCTCCTTGTTGTTCTTGTGCCTCCAAGCTGATCCCAGTTTATGGCAACCCTATCCTAGACTTTTCTTGGCAAGATTTATTTGGAGATGGTTTTCCAGTTGCCACTGCCTTCCTTTCAGGCCCATAGATTGTGACTTGCCCAAGTTCACCAAATAGTTTTCTTTCTATGACAGAGCTGGGATTCAACCTTTGGTCTGCTTAAGTTCTAATCCAACATTCAAATTACTACACCATGCTGGCTCCCCAAATGGGTAGGGGCTGTAAAAAGTCTTACACAGCCTGCAGCCACACTACTTACTCTGGCTGAAAGGTAGGGCCAGCCTTGCAGTTAGAACATGAGCCTACAATTCCACATGAGAAGTGACCCTTGTTTAAATTACATGTATGCCTAGAAAGGAAAATAATTCAACCACAGAGAACTGCTAGCTCAGCACTCAGTGGTTTAGACAGTTATAAACACTGGACAAGGCTGAATCTTGAGTTCAGCTCCTTTAGTAGCTCTCCATGGGTAATTATTCTCTTACAAACTCTAATAATCTGAAGCAGTGTTTCCCAAATGTTGGTCCTCCAGATGTTTTGGACTTCAGCTCCCACAATTCCTGACTGCTGGCCATGGTGGCTAGGGCTTCTGAGAGCTGAAGTCCAAAACCTGGAAGACCAGAGTTTGAGAATCAGTGATCTAAAGGAATACAAGCACACATTGCATTTGAAACACAACCTCTCCAGGAAGTACACGTTGCCTTTGAAACACATAACCTCTCCAGGAAGCAAACTGTAGCTGAAGGAAAGAATTGCTTTCAGCCAAACATAAAACCAAAAACAAAACTAAAACCAAAAAAACAACAACCATGCCGCCTAATGTCAAAGATAGTAATTGAATACAGAGGAAAATTTACTTTGGAAGGCAGAGGCAAGAGAGCAAATGTAAAAGAGTGTGCTGTAGATAAACAATAGTGTGTAGTCAATGGCACAACCTAATAGCATAAATTGGAGTGGAAGTCACCCATATGCTGGATTATACTGCTTAATCATTAACGTCTCTGGCAAATAATTACCAGGCAACTGTGTTCGGGATGTTTCAAGTCCACATGGTATAAGGAGAGGGAAATATGTATCTTCAGCTCTCTTGGTTTATTGTTGATGTTTTTGCCATTGTTCCCACCCTCAGGTGGAGAGGAAAACCGATGCCTGGGTAGAGGAGGAAGTCTGGAGAATGGAGGTCTACATCTCCTTTGGCATCATGGCCCTTGGCTTACTCTCCTTACTTGCCATAACGTCTCTTCCTTCCATCTCCAACTCTCTCAACTGGAGGGAATTCAGTTTTATTCAGGTAAATTTGGGGGACAGTCCTCAAGCCATTTTCTCAGGGCCAAACCAGGCACAGCAGGGTACCTATTCACATCTCTGTTTTATCAATACTGTTATCAGTGAAAGGAATACTCAGCTCTTCTCCCTTGCAATTGCTGCAGTCACCATTTTCTCTCCTGTCTCCAGTCCTGAACCAGGAGGAAAAAAAGAGTCGCAGAACAGATCTGAGAGGAAATGAGGTTTCAGCAGCCCTTGTCCCACCCGCTGCTTATTCCTAAAACAAGACTGGCACCCTCCCCTTTATATGTGGAAAGGAATATGCCCACACTGTTCTGTCTAGTTGGGCTCCCAGATATACCCCAGGGTAACTTCTATTACTTAGTCTACATCTGCACTATAGAAATAATGCAGTTTGACACTGCTTCAACTGCTATGGCTCAACTGTAGAACCCTGGGATTTGTAGTTTTGTGAGCTATCTAGCCTTCTCTGTCAGAGCACTCTGATGTCACAACAGACTACAAATACCAGGAATCTGTAGCATGGAACCATGGCAGTTAAAATGTTTTCAAACTGCATTATTTCTGCAGTGCAGATGCAGCCTCATTTTCTACTGACAAAAACAACAATGTAAGTGAAAACACTAGCCAGTATATTCCAGCATGCTCTTTTGTGTGCCACTTTTTCAGATGCATAAAAGTCCATATTTCAACAGATGGGAGAAAATAAAACAAATGGAAATTAGAGATATTTAGAAACTGGTTAAAATTTAGCCCTCTTCTAACTGTCCAAACAGTCACAGGATGTGTATAATTTCACAAAAAAATTGAATGTTAACTCAAGATCAACTGTCTTTTGCTTAACCAGAGAAAAGTACCTCATCCACTGATGGCTTAGGACATGTGATCAGACAAAGAAAGGATGAGACTGCCTTATAACAAATCTAAAAATTATGGCCTGGGACAGATGGGCCAAAAGTGGCATGCCACCGCCGATACTAAGATTCCAGAGCACGTAACATCCACACGCTCCAGAACCCTAGTACATATGGATGGCACCATCTTCACATGGCGCCATCCATACGGGGTGCGTGTGCATGACACAAGAGTGGTGCCATGTCCACACCTCCAGGCGCCACGCTTCCGTCATGAATGCATCACAATGCACCAATGGTGCACTGATGACGGTGTCCACGTGTACCAAGAAGAACCCAGTTTTTCCAAGTTATTTTTGCTCCAGAGGGACGCCGTGTGGTTTGGCTGCTGCGGCGTTCCTCCGGGGAAAACTGGGCGCCTCCAGCCCACCTTTTCAGGGCGGTATGTACCGGGCCAGTATTTCTACAGATTGGGTCTGTTTTATCCGAAATGCTTGGAACCAGAAGTGTTTGGGATTTGGGTTTGTTTTTTTTTTTTTTTTTTGGATTTTGGAATACCTGTATTTGCATATACATATGCAGTATCTTCGAGATAAGACCCAAATTTAAATACAAAATTCATTTATGTTTTCAATGTATCTTACATATAACCTGAAGGTAATTTTATAAGTGCATTTAATAATTTTGTGCATGAAAGTAACTCCTACAAAAATTTAGGTTGCATCTACACTGTAAAGTAGTTTGACACCACTTTAAGTGCTGTAGCTTCATCTTATGGATTCCTGGAATGTGTAGCTTTACAGGGTCTTCAGCCTTCCTTGCCAAAGATTGCTGGTGTCTCACCAAACTACAAATTCCAGGATTCTGTAGGAAGAATCCATGGCAGTTAAATTGGTGACAAACTGCATTATTTCTACAGTGTGAATGCACCCATAGGCTAAACCCCAGATTTTAAATGCATCAAGTGAGTCCCTGACAGTTTGATGGTAACACAGCCAGACATTGAAAACTAGCTTCTATTGTGGTCCTAGTAGGGAAACAATCTGATGGTCACCTTTAATGTCTTGTTTGTGTGCATTTCAATATAAGGCATAATTCCACTGTAAAAACTAGAATCTCCCAGCCAAAGTGCTCCCTATGACAGTTTCATAGGCCTCTACACCAGAGCCTATTATTCTTACTGGATAGGAGACATAGCTGCCATGAGCCAAATAATGGAAACCGAGTTACGATTTATAAGTTGTGATGTATAGGTTGCATTAAAGTTAAAGGTTTCCCCTTTGACAAGGTTGTCAAGTCGTGTTCGACTGTGGGGGGCAGTGACTATCTATCTTCATTACTAAGCCAAAGAGCCAGCATTGTCCAAAGATAACTCTTTGATCCTGTGGCCAGCATGACTGCACAGAACACTGTTACTTTCTCACTGAAATGGTACCTATTTATCTACTTGCACTTTAACATGCTTTTGAACTATTAGGTTGGCAGAAGCTGGGACTAGTGACAAGAACTCACTCCGTCACACGGTGCTTGGGCCTCGAACTGCCGACCTGCTGATCTTGCAGTTGTCAGAGTCAGTGTCTTAACCACTGAGCCACTGTGTCTCTTAAGTTACATAATAATTATAAATTACATAACAATTATTCATAATTAATTCCTTTCCCAGATAACAACAGCATAACTAAATTACAACTTTGCTCTTTTCTGGCATAACTCCAACTTTAAAACAGTAATATTTAATAGCTTTAAATTAATAGCTTTAAATTAATAACTTTAATAGCTTTAAATTAAATGTACGACATACACAAACACACACACACAAATAAGAGGCAGAAATTCTTCCACCCAGGCTACTCTTGCAACTTCATCAAGACAGGAGTAGTCACTCATCAGTAGCGCTGTTGCCACTTTGCTTTCCCAGAATTTTGGGGTTTCTACAAAGAGGATTTAAAAAGTGGACCAAAAGAAGATTTTAAAAGTTGATCAGTATCTGGCACATATAGTGTCCATGGCTTGGAGGTTTATGTCCCGCCCACAGGGTTTGTGTGGAAAGATCTGATGACTATTCTGTTGACAAATGTTTTTGTTATAAATTATATAAAGTAGAATTGTGTGCTTGCTACTGTGGAGGGTTTTTTTTTTTAGAAAGGAACAAGTAGAGTATCTAATTTTCTTTAATGTTATTGTTCAGTTATTTAATTAAAAGAATTCAAAAATCTAAAAAATAAAAGTTCAACACCTGAGTCCTAGGCCAAACTGAAAAGTGACTTCCTGCCTCCTCTGCGTTGCCCAGTCCTGTTCTAAAGTAATTAAAAGTAACTATTTTAAAGTTTATAAAGTAAAAAAAAACTTTCTAAAAGCTGTAACTGGAAATTGCAATGGCTAATTACTTTTGAGAGGTCTCAAAACCACAACTAATTATGTTTTTCAAATACAACTATCTATACCCTGCTTTCTCCCCAAACTTCCTGAATATGTCCCTTATAAAAATGGACAATCAAGGTTTGATATTTGAAGTTTATACTTTTTTTGAACATTTTCAAACCGTGGATGCTTGAATCCGTGTATAAAAAATCCATGTATAAGAAGGGCTGACTGTATGAGACGCAGAGTGGGCTGCATCAGAAGGGAACCCTTGACCCTCCACATATTTTGGCTTATAACTCCCATTATCCCCTATGCAGCAAGTGCAATAATAAAAAAAAATATGAGTGCTGTGGTCCAAAGTATTACTTCACCCTAGAGTTAAAAAGATACCTGTGAATGAACCAAGTGGCTACAAGCAACACAAAAACCAGATTTCTGTGTTCTGCAGAACTGCTCCACAGACAAGAGATCAGAGTTACTTTCATGTGAGATAGGTTTGTCTTTGATAGGAAAAGGAACCCAAGCTTGGTGAAAGTGTATAGTACATAAATAGATCTTGCTGAGATGAATCCTGGTCTCCTAGCAAGATCAAACCATGCCTCTGCTTGCTCAGAAATTGTTCCTGCAAATCCACTTAGATCCTTCTCTTCATTTCCTGTCCTAACATTTCTTGCTGAGCGCCTGCTCTGCTTCTCGTGCTAATCTTGTAAATCAGAAATGCAGAATACCCTTAAAGCCATTTTTCTGTCTTCCCTCGCTGCCAGGCAAGGAATGTTCCCTCCAGACAAACAGCTAGCTCTCTCTCAGTTCAGCCATGTATAACATGATAGTGGCATGAGACTGGGTAAATTATGGAAGGCCACTAAGAACTACATTCCATTCAGACCCCAGTTCAGCCATTCAGAAAACAATCCATTTTGGCCTGGATCTCCAACTCAGGTTGATACTCAGAAATCCAGAAAAATTGTCACTAAGCATTAACTGTTGCTGGAAATCAAAAAGCTATCTATGACTGTTTTTGTTTATCTACCAGAATCAGATGCAATTAGTAGTGATAGTACTGAAATTTCAGTCAGACAAGTGCAGATATTTTTGTGATTTAAAAAAATTATTGAGAAAATAGATTTGTAGGTAACTTTTTTATTTGATAGCAGAATTCAGAGAAATTTACAGTAGTTTCCTCTTTAGTGGAAAAGCTGTGACAGATGAATATGTGCAGAGACTTTTGTACCAGAACAGCCTTTTTATTTGGAGGGTATCCAAACGAATGCTTTCATCCCCTTAGTTTTCCAAGCTCATGCGGAAGCACCATTCCTCACTAGCATGAAGAATGGAGAATTGTGCATCCGAGGGCCAAAATCCTACTTAGGGATATTCTTGGGAGCTATAAATCCAGCGATGGGTGAAGTCAAGAGGTACAGTGGGGCCAAGCCACAATAGGTAAGACCAGATGTAACACATATTGATTCAGACATTTTCCCTCTTAGCATAAAAAGCCCAGTTAAAATGTGTAATGCAAGGCTACACAGGAGGAGCACAGCTCAGGTCCATGCAGTGATTTTCAGCCTTAAGCTCCTTATCTCTAATCACTGATCACACAAGAGTGTGTGGGCATAGGCAACCCCACGGGCTGAAAGTCCCTCATCCTTGACTTATTGAATAGGGAGCTTATATAGAAGGTTTATATAGAGTTGCCCACACCCTCTCCCCCAGAGATTAATCTTCCCAAAATCATTTCAATATCTAAAGGCCAGTGAAATGTATTACAAACCAACAAAGGTCACCACAACCACTACCCTATAGGAATAACACATGCAAGGTTCCAGTGTTGGAAATCTGCTTCCTATGGCCTTTGAACACTGCTGTACATATACTCAGTGCAAGCTGATGTGGAGAGTTTCTATAGACTCATGATTTATCATGAGGTTAAGTAAAAAAGATGATGAAACAGAAGGGTCACGAGTCTTAACCAATGCCTTCATTCTGTCTAGTAAAATTTTCCCCATGTCAGAACTTGGGAGTGTTTTTTATAAAGTTTAAAGCATTTCCTCAGTTTTGAAAGCTACTTGCCAGGTCGTCTGAGATGCTCCAGTTCAGAAAACACAGCTACTTGCAGGTACAAACTCCCTCTGAATAAACCTAGCCCTCTACAAAAATAGGAACACTAATATTAAATATATGTTCTGTGTGAGATATAGAAAACTCAACAGCTAATATCAGTCAGTTCAATGCCTTGTTTTTAATCATTTTTCTTTACATTTCTCCAGCTGCACTTTCACAAAATTCTCTGCCCTAAATAATGGTCTTTTTTGCTTCTCTGCCCTCTAGCGGTGAAAGGTCCTACATGAGCAGAAGATATGCCTTTAATAGACAACTGAAGTCTCCACTGAGACATGGGAATTGTGCACTGGGAAGGGAGGAAAGTCCAGCATTTCCTTGGCTCTGGAATATTTTCCAATCAGGCTGGAAATCTTTGTATATGAATACAGTGGGGGTTACATCTGAGAGAGATAAAAGGGATTGCACTGAACATTATATTCTCTAAAAATAAATTAAAATATCTCTGCTTTGCTAGGTTTTATTTAAGCAACTGTGTAACTCACTGGGGATAATGGCCTGGGTCTTGTTTCCATCCCACAAACAGAACAGTTGAAAGTTTTTTGTGGGTTTTTCGGGCTATGTGGCTTTGTTGTAGAAGAGTTTCTTCTTGACATTTCACCAGCATTTGTGGCTGGCATCTTCAGAGAATGCTTGCCTGGAAAGGAGTTGGGTATGTATATACTGTCTGACCCTGGGAAGGCAGGAATGATTTGCAGTGTTCCTTCCTTTTCTTTTTCCATGGTGAATTGGATGTTAGGGTGTATGTTGTTCAGACGGTTCAGGAACACAGCCAGATCTTCTTCTCCATGGCTCCAAATGGTGAAAGTGTCAAAGAAAACAAAGGAACACTGCCATTCTTGGATATCCTAGTCATCCCGCAAACCTAAACAACGTTTGGGCCACACAGTATACAGAAAACCTACACATATGGACAGATACCTTCACAAGAACTCAAACCATCACCCAGGACAAAAAAGGACAATAAAAACACTGGTAGACTGGGCAAAAAGGATCTGTGAACTCCACTTCTTGGAACATGAACTGAAGCACCTGGACCGGGCTCTACACGCTAATAGTTACTCCAACTCTGACATCAGAAGGGCTGCCAGGCCCAGAAAAACCCAGAGGAGGGAAGACAAGCAGCCACCCAAAGGGAAGGTATTTTTTACCATACATCAAAGGAGTCACAGACAGAATAGGGAAACTGGTGAGGAAACACAACCTTCAAATGGTTTACAAATCGACGAAAAAAATCCAGCAAATGCTTCACTCAGCCAAGAACCAGAGAGACCCTCTCACAGCCGCAAGAGTTTACACCAAACACATTGTGCAAACAAAGATCAAAGAACATGAGAGACACTGCAGACTGGGTCAGCCAGAAAAATCAGCAGGAACAGAACATGTTATAAACCATCCTGGGCATAAAATGCTGTTTGAAAACACTGAAATTCTGGACCATGCCAACAATGACCATTGTGAAATCCACAAACACCTGGACAATTTCAACAGGAAAGAGGAATGACTTAAAGTAAACAAGGTTTGGCTACCAGTCCTGAAAACAGCAAGATGAAGACTCAACAAATGCAAATGAGAAATCTCCCAGGGTCAAGGGTTTCCTAGCACCCACTTTCTCAAACAGACACTAATCCTCTTTTGCATACCCTCCCACCCTGAGGCCTGCCACCAGGCATGCAAATCACTCCTGCCTTCCCAGGGTCACACAGTATATATATACCCAACTCCTTTCTAGGCAAGCATTCTCTGAAGATGCCAGCCACAGATGCTAGTGAAACATTAGGAAGAAACTCTTCTAGAACATGGCCACATAGCCCGAAAAACCCACAAAAAACTATGGATGCCGGCCATGAAAGCCTTTGACTCCATGTCAGAACAGTTGAAAGCTCTTTTTCTTCACAGAACCTATGTTGATCCATCAAAGCTTCCAGTAGGAGAAAGTGGGTGTGAGATTTTCATGTCCTTCTCCTGCAGTGCCATTTTCATTTTTTTGGAAGCCACAAGGAGCTGTGGGAGAACTAATGGCTGAGGATCACCTGCAGTAAACAGGATTTTTCAATGAGGACAGTTGTTATCACAAGTACTTAGGGTCCAAACCAGTGTTTTTGATATTAGTTTTTTACATTTTATATAAGGGACACAATTTTACTATGCCACTTCAACATCCATGGATGTTGGTATCCACAGGAAGTCCTGAAACCAAACCCCAGTGAATAGCAAGGGCCTGCTGTAGTTGCAATACAGTAGGCCCTCAGTGTCAGTGAAGGTTTCTTTCCGAACCCTCTCCCCAGATACTCAAAAGCATGGGACCTCAAGTCCCATTATTGTCAATGGATGAGCAGTTGTGTTGAAATAGGTATGTGCACACACCGCCATTGACAATAATGGGGCAGGGCTGTCCATGGATGTTCTGCAAATTGCTAGCTTGCTGATATGGAGGGATGTGAAATAGGGATGTGGTGGCTTAGTGGTTAAAATGTCAATTCTAATGATCAGAATATCGGAGGTTGCCAGTTCAAGGCCTAAGTGCAGCATGATGGGGTGAGCTCCCATCACTAGTCCTAGTTCAAAAGCATGCAAATGGATATAGATAAATAGTACCACTTCGGTGGAAAGGTAACAGTGTTCAGTGCAGTCATGCTGGGCACATGACCACCAAAACAGTTCTCGGACAATGCTGGCTCTTCGGCTTAGTAATGGAGATGAGCATCACCCCCTACAATTGTTTATGACTAGACATTCATGTCAAGAACTACCTTTACCCATACCCTTACTTTGAGGAAAATAACACATTTTCCCCTCCTTTCCAGTCCAATCTTGGCTTTGTTGCTTTGGTGATCAGCACTCTCCATACCCTGACTTACGGCTGGGGAAGGGCCTTTGATGAAAGCCAATACAAGTTCTACCTGCCTCCCACCTTTACCCTCACGCTACTGGTGCCATGTGCCATAATCCTGGCTAAACTTTTCTTCCATCTTCCTTGTATGAACGAAAGACTGCGGCGCATCAGGAATGGGTGGGAAAGGGGCAGGTACGTCAAATTCACTTTGCCCAGAGCATCTGAGGAGTTTTCGAGTGGAGAAAGCAGCAGCATTGTGTGACACTGCACCTTTTTCCCCCAAAGAGCACTATGAAGATTCTGGGTTTTATAAGGAGGTTTGTTTGTTTGGTATCTCTGAGTGGTGGGTGATAACTGCTATTTTATTTGGCATGATTTTTGGGCAGAAGGGGAGTTACCAACACACCAGCGGGTAGAACAACATTTATAATAGACAGATAATTCTCTAGCAAAATTTTTTGAATGATTGCCTTAAAACATCAGTGCAAAACTTCAGCTTTGCCACTTTAAAGAAAGAAAAAATAACACTACTCTGGAAATACAGGATCACAATCAATATAAGAGTGGAACATAACTTGGGAATTGTTTTCTCTGTGGCTCTTTGGACACCCAGCAGCTGGTTGCTTTTCTAAAGACAGCAATCCTTTATGTACTTGTTCAGGAGCAAATGTACTGTGTATGTTTAATAATTATTTATAATGAATGACACTTAGGATTGCCTGCAAATGATGATTCTTGGTGCACCAGAATTAGTTTGGATGAGCAGGTTGAGCACTAAGCAGATTTTCTAGCAAACAAGCTGTATTGTATTCAACAGGATTAATTTCCAAGCAAATTTCCAGGTAAACTTATGGAGTACCACAATCTTGATACCAAACCAACTTAAAAATTCACCTAGGACAAGTTCTCACAAGCAGCTAACACTTGATGTAATAGTACTGTATCTCAGATTGGAGCTACATGTTACATTAATTACACTGCTTCCGATAAAACAAGAATGAGAATAAGACAGCCCCCCTGATGATGTTGTGACTTACACACCTAGCTTTCCTCAACTTTGCCTGTGTTTGTTAGAGCTGCAGGAGCTTGCAGTCTATCAACATATAAAGGAGTGGATAATTCCCACTCTTGCACAGGCCCAGCAACCACACCTTTTAATACCACCTTCTGTTCTTATATGTTTCCAATGTTTTTTGTTTTCCCAATCAACTTAATTCCCTGGCACGTGTTACAACACATAGAAATTCCAGTCTTTCCCCTTACATGCAGCAAATTTACATTTCACATTCATATAATGATTGCAGTCAACCCTTTGATACCTACGGATAAATGAAACTGCAAAAATGCTATAGACCATTGCCTGTTAACATGTTATCCAATTCGGCTACATTGACTTTTCAGTCTTGCTCCTTATCCTAGCATTGTCTGTTGGGTCAAGGAAAATGTGAATTAATTCATTTTCTTGCAAACAAAAAGTGCAGAGGTTGAATGGCAACTTCCATTCCAAAGACTGAGTGATCACAAGCTGGCAGCTATCCACAGTAACATAAAGTAGCACATTTCAGGCATAGATGATTCACAAGGAACATTTCCTCCAATAGCTCTGATTCTGTGTCATTCTCCATTCTACTAATCTCCTACTCCGGTATTTTCAGATAACTCAAAGGGAAGAACTTCCCTTTTCCAAGAATAACTTGGAAAGAGTACATAGAGAGGGAGATTCATATCACAGTACATGAGCAAGATTGTGAAATTATTGTTTAAAGCAGTATTGGGGAAATTACATGTTGGGAGGACAGAAGAGGGAAGAAAGTGTTTGGCTGTCAGCAAGCCACTGAAGAGCACAAGATTTGTACTACTGTCTCCAACACACTGACAAATACAATTGCTCCCTGCAACTGATGGTTGAGGGACATCTATTTTTAAGGTACACACTAGTCCACATCTGTCTGAATTGGGAGTTCTCCAAGCCATTAACTTGTTCACACATTCACAGGTGGTCAGAATATGACATCTTAAATATCAAATCTTAATTTAATTGTGCAACTGTGGCCTATTAGGTAACATTAGGCAGCAGTATACATTATCTCTCCCTTGGCTATGCTGGCTAGGATTGATGGGAGTTTCAGTCCCAGCAATGTCTGGAGGGCCACAGTTCACCCTCACTGTATTTCCACCCAGTTTTCTCTGTCTTTAAGGCAAATCAAAACATCACATAATGGAGAGGTTATACATTGAAACCCCATTTTCTCTTCTTGGTTTGCCAAATTGGCACCAAGATGTGTAGTAGTCAAATGCAAACCAGATTCATCATGAATATTTGTTTGATTAATCAGGGAGGATTTGGCAACAGCTGTAACAATGAAACAAACTTTGGAGGGCCTTCATAAAGAGCAACCACTGAGTGTCAAGGCAGCTGAATAGCTAATACAAACTAGAATGAAAAGTGGAATGAAGCTGATTGACGCTCCCATCTGTGTTGTCCAAAATAAAGTAAAAAATCATGGTGACACTTCATTACCAAGTGTAACACAAATAGTTGACATACAGTAAATGGAGGATGACAGTTAATGAACATTATCATGTTATTACTGACCTTGTAGATGTTTTGGATTTCAACTCCCAGAGGCCCTAGCCAGCATAGTAAGTGGTCAGGGATTCTGAGAACTGAAGTCCAAAACATTGGGAGGTAGAAATATTGAAGACAACTGAACTATAGAATCAGGGCAATAGTCTGCTTGTTGTGTCACTACAGTAAGCGCACGTGTAGGAAGGGATTCAGTGTGCACACACACATACACACATCCAACAGATTTATATTTATCCATATGACCACTGCTAAGCAACTCTGCTGAACTACTAGGAGTACATCTTTTAATGTCACATTCCCTTCCAGTCCCACTAACTGTTGCATATAGCTAGAACAGGATTCAGGCCTCTGGTGTTTCTCCCATTTTTTCAGGACAGACAACACTATGCTCTATAGACAGAACGGGTCCCCACTGCCCAACTTTGTGAGGTCACAAGACTATAGGACAATCTGCAGATATAAAAAAAGAACATTAGCTTACCTGCAAGCTTCTGTGTTAAATATGAATCTTGTCTTACGACATACTGCAAGATCAAGAATGCCACAGTTCAAAGAAAATATACATACATATATTGCACACAGGGTTTTTCACTTTACTTGAATTCAGATAGGTAATGTGTGGAATTTGACACAGAAGTTTCACAGAGAATTATGGGAAGAAATGCAGTATGCAGCAGTGACAATGTTCCTTTATATTATTCACAGAAAAAAAAATGTCCAGAAAGTTTTTTTTAAGCAGTTTGGCAATTCTGCATGGGTGGTCTGTCCAGATGCTCTTGAGTCTACTGAGCCACTGAGCTGCAAAATTTGTGGAAATAACAAGTGAGCAGGGAAGGGGCTAGACCAAATAGCTTCCCTCACACATGTTTGTAGCACAAATGTCAGCAGGCATCTGAACGCAGAAAGCCTTCTGTGCAGGCTAGAACTTCAGTAGTATAGGGTTCAAGCTTTTAGGAAGCATCTGTATATTATCCATATGCATGGAGATCCTGCCCATGTAGATTCCAGGTTAAGGTCTAATTGGCACACACCACGTCTGGGTAAAGCTGTTTGGCCAAGCCCTATTCCATACTCATCAGTTACTTTGCCCAGAATTTTGGTCAGTTTTGAACATGATCATAGGGGAGCCTGAAAGGCATCCAAAGCACTTATGCAGGAAAAGCATCAGGCAGTCGAACAAGCAAAAACTCTGTTTACGCAGGCTGACCTTTCTAGACAAAAATAGTTAATTCAGGTAGCAAAAATTTTCAAATAACCTGGAATTCACTGCCATTGTGTGATCATTCCCATTGACACTTGGTAGTCAAATATCTCTTGAGAAGTTCCCCATGGATCTGTCTTGTTGCTAAGTGCAAAGCAGCTTCAAATACAGCTGTGAGGTATGAATGAGAAAACTCTACTTGACTTGTTGCTCCACTTTGAGGTTTGTGTGTCCTTCTTTTGTGGGAGTGCAGCTGGCTACTTAAGTTCTCAGAAATGTGTTGGGTATCACTGTGACTAGGGCATTCTTAGCTATGCTAAGAGTGGGTTTATAACAAGCACCATCTTCACATATATTTTATACAGTCTTGTTCAGAACCTGTGTTACACAGTATGAAAGCTGTGAATGGTGACATCACCCCTTTGAATGTCTTTTCCATAGTTTTTTATATTAAAAAAACAGCTTCTTAATCAAGGGTTAGTAGCAAAAGTGAGATATGTTTTTAAAGAGAGACAAATTGATCAGTTTATATGCAGTATAAATCAGAGATTTGATGTGTCTGGAAAGCTGTGATCTTCAGTGATACTGCTAATGCTAGGGGTGAGGTAGGATCCCTTCCAAAGCTATCAAATACATTGGAAGAAAAAGCCAAAAAGATGCCAACATTAGGACAAATAAAATTACTAATTTTCCCTTAAGAAGCAACAGGGTATCTGCCAAATAATGAAGGCAACAAAGAGAAGGTGAGAGGAGCAGAGTTTGTAAGGAAATGGTCTCATGGAAGACCTGTGTCCAGTAGTTCTTAGCTTTTGAGATTCTAGGGGCTTCAGCTTCAGGACTACACATCATTGGCCACTTTAGCTACGGCATCTGAAAGCTGAAATCCACAGCATGTGGAAAATCAAAGGTTGAAAAACAGTGCTTCTTCCTTCACTGGTATCCAACTATAGCCAGAAAACAAAAAGGCTGCTACTCAGGAGTAACAAAGAGTTCAGATGCATACACCCCACATTCTATATATGTTAATTCTGAAATCTAAATGTGTATACATGGATTCACTTTCCATAATTTGCTCTGCTTTAACAATACAACCATTTGGCACAATGGACTAAGCATGGAATCTGGTGGCGGGGCAAGAAATATTGGAAACTGGGAGAAAAAAGAACTGTGCAAGGCTCTTGACGTCAGCTTCCTGGTAGCCATCCTACACGGCTCTCTGCTTTCATTAGATGGCACTTATATTTTCCAGTTTTCTCCACAACCATGAGTTCCAGAAGCATGCTTTAAATCAAACTAAGCCTCCAGTTTTGCCCTATATATTTTAATGTGCAGTGCTCACAAGAAAGTGCAGCTTTAATAAGTGTAATTCAATAGACCATCTGATCCATATCAAAAGATGCTCATGTAGTTGTTATATTCATACACATTACTCATATTTCTTCAATAATGCCAACTGCTTTACATGTAAACGTTGAAGTAGCCAATTTTCAGAATTTCTTGTCCTTACATGTGTACACTGAACAGCTTCCAATGTTTCTATTGCCAGAAAACATTTGAAAAGTGATTCTGTTCTGTTCCAGAAGTAACTTTTTGGTTTTGGGTTTTTTTGGGTTTCTTTTGGGGGGGAGTTGCAATAGGAAACAAAATGCCCTATATAAATACTTTCTGCATAGTTAATCCATCAGTATTGGGAGAGAAGGGTTATGTAATGCTTGTGTGAAAATACACCAATGTTATTTTTCTATTTGTATTCTGTATGGATATACTGCTGTAATATAAGAAATATGTGACGTATGCACTGCCTAATTTGTGCCTTGGAAGACTTAACCAGCTACCATCCTGATTCAAAATGGGTCCCTTTTTTTGTTCTTGCCATCATGTTTAAAATATAATCAGGACATATCCATGAAATGGAAACATTAATGTTAGGTGTTATTTGCTATGTACCCTACCACTACTTCTTTACAATAAAAGGCTATTTCTAAAGTCCATTTGCATTTTTCCCTTGTGTTGCAAACTAAAGCACATTTCTCCTTCTCCCCTTGTCAGGAAGGGGTGAATTCCTGATAGCATTGCAAAGGTTCAGAGAGAGGACATCCTATGGTAGATGGAGGCTATCATCTCCTGGCACTTTAGCTTCTTGTGAAAAGGGGCAGTCTTGAATAAAGGAGGAAGAGAGGAACCAAATGGGTAGAACACACTTGTCAAAAGGACCTGTGCAGATTCAGCAAGTCTTTTGAGAAGATGACAGTTTCCTCCATCTCCCCATCATCCCACACTGACCTGAAACTGCCAAGGCAATAAAAGTTACCTGAATGTCTACAGAAGGAAGGTATAGCATTAATATGTAAGGAGAGAAAAGGCAATGGGCATCTTTCCCTCTTCATCATTTTTTTTAGCCAGTTCTTCAAAAGAATGCAACATGTCAAAGACATTGTCTCCTGGTCTCCTGGTTAGGGGATGCAGAATTTTAATGAGCGTATTTGGCAGTTGGTTTTTAATGAGTTCATTTAAATTCTTGTACCTCTGCTTAACCTCTGCAGGTAAAGCTTTTAATGCTCCCTAGGTATTTGCACTGGAATTTTAGCAATTCTACCAGTTTCCATTATGCAGAATTTCTCTTTCAAACTACTAGGATCTAGCCAATGCTTCATTTGAAGTAGGATTTAGAGGGGGTTTTTTCCCATTCAACACTAAGATGACACTTCAAGAACAGTACGGTAATGTTCAACTGGACAGAAAATATTAGATATATTTCTCTCTCCTGTGAGCAAGTCTTACTTCCCAAGTTTTTTATACATTTATAAATGTATCCATTATGCCTAGTTTTGACCTTATTGACTCAGACGTAATCCTTCATTAATCTCAATAAAGCTTCCATCTATACACAAGTATGCTTTGATAAGCCATGGAACCTGATCCTATGCGTGTTTATTCAGAAGCAAGAATTCAATTGCACTTTTATCTCCAAGTAAATGTACAGAAGAGTACAGCTTAATGCCTTTAAAAATCAAACTCAGTAATAATGTATGAATGAGCTGCATAAAAAAAACCAGAGAGTAACACTCTCCCATCCTCAGAGGATGGCAACGGCAAACCCCTTCTGAAGAAACATGCCAAGAAAACCTTATGACTTTGAGGAACACAACAACAAGTAATTTGGCATGATGCAGTGGCTTAAGTGTTGGACTAATATTCTGGAGACCAGGGTTTGAATTCATGCTCAGCAATTGAAATTCACACCCTTGGTATGAGGGAAAGGCAATGACAAGCCTCCTCTGAATAAATCTTGCCAAGAAAACTCTATGATAGGGATGCCATAAATCAGAGTTAACTTGAAGATACAGGAGAAAGAAGAAAATTCTCTCTTTTTTTATTTTTTATTTTTATTCAGGAAGACATGATTCCTGTTGTACACCGCTTTGATCTAATTTGGAAAAGCGGTATATAAATAAACATTATTATTATTATTATTATTATTAAAATGTATGTACATTATGCCAGCAAATGAAACCTGATGGTTTTAAGTTCACCAAATTGAATTGCTGTATATACTCATGAATAAGTGTAGAAATTTTAGTCAAAAAAGTGACCCCAAAAACCTGAGTCGACTTATCCACGGGACAATGTAAGTAGTGTACTTTAACTGTTATATATATATAAAGAATTATCCCCTGGTGAAAAGCAAGAGAGTAATCTGTCTTGGAAGCATTGACTTCCCTCTATTCTTTCATCAATCCAGCTTTTAATATGAGCACAAAAAGTGATGCCTCCTGGAATTTTGTAAGTTCTTTGGCATTGTTTTCTGTTGCTTCATCCTTCACATCCTTTGTCACCCTAGGTTTTAACCTCGATTTATCCATGGTTCATAACAAAATCCATAATTTTGGCTCCAAAACCTGCCCTTGACTTATACATGAAGTCGACTTATAGTCGAGTATATATGATAACAGCCTGTCCACAGCATGCAACAAAGTCCTTATACAAGCATATATATAGGAAATATTTCTCTATACAAGGGGCATCTAGGAAGCTACACTGGCTTTTTTAAAGGATCCTCAGTACAGCAAGTATCTGTCTCTGCAGCCTCTGGTACTTCACTGGCTCCTGAGCATGAGCATTTAGGTTAAACCAGTTCATTGATTTTTATTCAGGAAGACATGATTTTTCTCTTGCCTCTGCAGAAAGAAAGGATAGGCTGTACTGACACCTTGTGGCTTTTGCTGGACACCAATTTACCTCTTGGTTTACTCTACACCTGTTTGAGTACACTGAATAAGCAGTGTGTCTCTCATAGTGGTGCATACTGAAACTGCTCGTAGCTAACCACATGCTGTCATTCATAGAACAGCTCATAGTGACAATAAACACCAAGGAACATCAGTAAACTCAAAGTAGCCACAAGCCTGAAATCTGTGCATTTATGTAAGATAAGGTATGCATGTGTTGAGAGCCCGCATAGTGTAGTGATTTGAATGTTGGACTAGGATGTTGGAGACAAGGGTTCAATTCCCAACCTGGCCATGAAACCCACTAGATGACAAATCTGAACAAATCTTTCCAAGAAAACCTCATTATAGGTTCATCTCAGAGTCACCATAAGTTGGAAACAATTTGAAAGCACACAGCACACACACATATGCATTGACATGCTGGAAATCCCAATACAGTAGAAGAAAAGGGGTTTTGGAAATTACCAATTCTACTTTTGCAGAAAAACAGTTGTTTTAGCACAGCTCTTCTTCCAAACACTTTTTGGGAACAAAAATCTGAGAAGGCCTCCATTATTTTTACAGTAATAGTGGTGTGGAGGGAGAACTGAGCACAAATAATGTGCACACTTGGAGCCTGCTTTCTGATTCCATATCAATGTATGTGGTTGTGGGTGGAAGAAACTGCAAACTGTGATGATGTGGCTAGAAGGTAGATCCCAGAATATTTCCCTCCTTTCTCTTCTATTCATCCTGGAAAGAATACCAGGGAGAACAGAAAAAGCAGCAGTGGATTTTGTCTAAACCTTGAGGCCTGATCCACTCATATCTCCATCAAACCAGTTAGGTGGGCAATTGGGGGGGGGGAATTCATTCGTGTGAAGGAATAACAACATTTATTGATTCCAAAGGGAAACAAGCACAGAAAATAAAAAAGTAAAACCAGAAGAAAGCTTGAAAACATCTCACAGGGTAATGAGGGCTTCCACATTTCAGATGTTGCTGCAAGGTCATGAGTGATATCTTCAGAACTACAAAGCTCTTCATTGCAACAGTAAATCAAAGAAGAACTAGCATGTCATGAATTTGTTTTTTACATTTTTCTCTTGAATTTCTAGAACTGCCAACTCCTGTGGGGGGGGGGGGACAAAAACAGAGTAAATTTTTTAAATAGGGACAGATCCTCCATTTTTCTCTGTACTCAATTTTAAAAAATTCCAAACACTCCCATGCCCATGGACAAATTCAGCATAGAGAAGTTTAAAGGCAATTTCCTTAGATTCAACAGGATAATGTTCTCACACCATAGGTCTACATTCCCACTAACTACAAAATCATTCTTGCTACTACTATGCTTTTCCCAGGTATTCTGGTCAATTTTCAGACTACCAGCATTTACTCTTGAAGCCAATGAGCAACAACAACAACTCAACAACCATATCTTGATACAACAGGAGTGAGGATCATATGTCACAACAGCCCTAAACCTATGTAACCAACAGTGAAAAATTATGAGAACTGCAGTTACATCTGAGAATCTAACTGCCATATGATCCCTACCACTGGTGGTGCAGTGGTTAAATGCCTGTACTGCAGCTACTCACTCAAAACCATAAGGTTGCCAGTTCAAGACCAGCAAAAGGGCTCAAGCTTGACTCAGGCTTGCATCCTTCCGAAGTTGCTAAAATGAGTACCCAGATTGTTGGGTGCAAATTAGCTTACAGTTGTAAACCGCTTGGACACTGCTTAGGCGGTATAAAGTGGTATATAAATGAAGCTTGTTTGTTTGTTTGTTTGTTACCTTGACCTACAAGAAAAGTAGCTTGCCTGTGACCACAGTGTCACCCCTTTTCTATATGGCTGTCTATCTAAAGGCTTTACTTTAACTTTAACATAATTTTGCAAGAACCATATCAAATCATATGTTCTTTTGATAGTGGAGACTCCAGATAAAAAAGTCACCTGCACATTTCCCAAAATCCTTGAATCATCCCTAGCCTAGTCAGATATGTATCCTAAACCCACCACATAGCAGGTGAACATGAGCAAAAAGCCCTCCACATTTTGTTGGACGGCAACAGCTAACAACCCTAGCCAGCCTAACTGAAAACACACAGTAAAACAACACTTAAGAAACTAATAATACAGAAGAATCATCTCTAGTAATCAAAGAGGATGCACTGTTTGGGTCTGTCTATGGGGCTAAACAGACAGGCAAAAAGAGATGCTTTCAGGCTGACTTGAATGTGTGGAATTTAAATGACACATTCCTTGAAGCCAGCACGAAAGTGCTCTTTAGGTGCCTTATGCAGAGAAAAGCTGTTTCAAAAAGAAGCAGCTTTTCCCCGCTTCTTCCTGGCTTGAAGCCATATCACGTGACCATGACATGAGCACTCCAGCTGCCTTGTGAGACAACAGTGTGGCTGGTGGGGTTTCAATGTGGCTTCTGAAAAGGCAGCTTCAAGACACTTTTTCCTGCCCATCTGTTTCGCCCCTATGAAGTGTCCTGCCAGGCTGCCACGGCACTATAGAATCAAACAATAGCAGCATTAATCATTCCATCAAAGACTGGATTTTGATTTTTTTAAAATATTAATATGTGTAGCTGGACACTGTGGAAATACAAGCACAGCAGGAAACAACTGTTGTAACCTTCAGAAAGAATCAATTCAAGATTGGAAAATATATGTCAAAAAGGAAAAAAGTGCTGTCAGGTCATGAAAATAATCTTAACCACACCAGTGCCTCCCTCCTGCTTTAAAAAACAAAACAAGACAGAAACTATTAATCTTAAATCTGAGAACAGATACTATTTCCTCTGTGTCAAACACTTAAGTGGTGCAGATGTATTCTTGCACTCCAGCTGCTACTCTTAACACCCAAATTTCCCTGATCAAAATGGGAAGGATACAGCTAGTTTGAGAAGGCCTTCATCCAGGATCTGTACACAGTCCAAAATCTCTTAAAGGGCACAGTTAGGGAAACACTGAGCTAGGCTCTCACAGTTTGTCTAAGGGTCCCAATTAGGGGCTGCAGAGGTTCCACTTCCACTCAAGATGGAGGAAATCCTACAAAAGGAGTGGGCCAGGCCAAGGGTGAAACCACAGATCATGCAACCATGGATTTCAGAATTGCACTCCTGTCTGTGACAATATTTTGGATTTGAAATAATCATATATTTAATGTAAACTATTAGTAGCAGCTAAACCATGATATATAAAATCATGAATGTGAAATTCTTTATGACAATATAAGCAACTGCACATGGGAAGTTACAGACAATGGCTGGCTGGCATGTGACTCTTCTATGGAGAACATGTATTGTATTTCACTGTATCTGCAATGCAATATTTTTCTTTTGTACTCATTCACACAGCCAATACCACCACTGTAACTTGTTGGAACAAGGTTTTTCTTATAATTCTGATAAGCTCCTAAAAATCAAAATCAAAAACAGAATTTAGCATGCTTTCTGACAGCAGAAGTGAGTTTGAATCTAGAATATCTGACATGTCTGCGACCTTTTTTCTCTATGTGGATTTATTCATCTCCTTCACACTGAAAAGGCTACTGGACAGTGAGCTTTATAAAGAACTGACTGTGGCAGGACAGAAGGATCTGAGCAGCAGTCATTGAAGGTCCTCTCTCAGCTCTTGCAACTAGATTCATAAATACAGGTCTTTATTTATAATGAATGTACAGTTGTTATGTTTGAATTCTAATGTAGCCAAGAAAATATAACAATATCTCTATTCATATCTTATCATAAGGAGTTACGTTTTACAGAGACAAAGCAATGACACATCATGTATCTTAAGTTTAAAAGGAAGTGAAGAAAATAATGTACACTGGTACCCCGGGATACGAATGCGCCGCGTTACGAAATTTCCGGGTTACGAAAAAAATGTATTTAAAAAAACTGTTCCGGGTTACGAATGTTTTTTCGGGTTACGAAAAAAAAATTTGGTGCTTTTCGGCGCTATTTCACACCAAATCGCGGCTTTTCCCCATTAGCGCCTATGGGTTTTTCGGCTTACGAAGCCTTTCGGGTTACGAAAGCGGCGGCGGAACGAATTATTTTCGTAACCCGGGGGAGCCCTGAAAAATCAATGTAATGACTTTTAGCTCTTATTCCATGTACACCTTATGAGTAAAATGAACTCATTATACTTATGATACGCACCTTTAAGATTTTAAGTATGACATTTCAAAAAGGCACAGAAAGAAAATGAATTTCTTTGACGTTTCAAAATCTTCACCAGCTTGCAACAGGATTTGTTTTATATTTTCTATAATCATCCATGCAGAAAAATGCTAGCTCTGTTTCATTTGCTGAAAGGAAAGGCATTTAACATGTTTAGTGGGGGGGGGGGTGAATTTCCAAGTAACAGAACATTATATTAGCATTAATTAGGATCAAAGAGGGTGTCCAGTGCTCTGTCATTGAAAGCTATTGCTAGTTGCCAGCTTGTTTGTTTTTAACTCACATTCAAATAGCAAAACTGCATTTGGCACCACATAATCAGCTGCATTATTACAGTGGTGGGCACGAGCACCACCTTTCTTATTAAAAAGAACTTTTTTAAGCCAAGGGCTACAAAACCATGTGGATGGCTTTCCTCAGTCTTAAAAGAACCAGCTCTTCTCTTCATAGTACAAGAGAACAACAAAGCCTGCATTTTTAACTTCCTTATTCAGTTCAATCAAGGGAGGGGGATTTCCCCCTGAAATTAACCTGTAGCCATAATAATTTAATACTGAGAGAATCAGTAGAATATTTTACAGATCACTTTACATTCTCCCTCATGACCCATCAAAATGTGTATCTGAAGAAGCTAATTTTTTGCCCTGCCGATGATTAATTCATGAGGCTTCAACAATATGCAAAGTGAAAGACACAAATTGGCTTCTCCAGCAATACCTTCAAATGTCTCTAATTATTCACAGGGGATATGGCACAGCTAAAGGACCCACAAAGGTTCAGAGCAATCACAATTCTTTCCACCCAGCAGGTCAAGGACTTCCTCTTCTAAAACAATAAGTCAGCAACATTACTAATTCAGAGCAGAAACGTCTCTCTGACGGAAGCCATCACAATTATGAGACGTGGAATTATTTTGAAGTGTTGAGCCACTAAGTTCTACACTTGCTTTTCAAAATTAAACCAGAAGTTAATGAAGTCTGCCTGCCTTATGCAAAAAGGAGCAGAGAGATGACAACTCTGAATATTGAGTAAGAAACCTGCAGAAACTGAGGGCAATGAGAAGTGAATACCAATATTTAACATGCAGCTTACTTGTGAAACAAAAAGGAATGAGACACTCATTTAAGCTTCATTTATCAGATAATGACTGCTAAACTAAGTTTTTCTCACAAATATTTCCAAGCATAGGGCTTGTTCAAATGACACATCAGTCCTGGCTTTATAGTTCTGAGGGGAAATGTGGAGTACGCTTCAGGTTTGCACATTTACCCCACTGTCTCTCCCGCATTTATACGTGAGATCTTCTTGATTTATTTGTATGATTTTCCTTGCAATAAAGAGAGTATAAGAGGAATGTATGGAACAAGGATTGCTTGCATAGGGTGTGTGTGTGTGTGTGTGTGTGTGTGTGGAAGAGCAAAGACACTGACCAAATACAGAAACTAGATGGTTCAGAAAGTTTCCAGGCCCCTCCTTCCCAGCTTCTCGCAAATTAAGTAAAACTGCTTTGTAAAGTAGTTTAAAAGGATGTGGCCCAAACAGTGATAGTAAGATATCCTTGTCTGGCTCAGTTCATTTAAAGATGTCTTTCCAAACATCAAATCTCTCTAAGATTGTCAATTGTTTGAAGACTTTTAACACTTAGAAATGTTGCACCAATGGGAAACCTCCTTATCTGGAAGTTTAAAGTGTTCAAGGAAACACAGTCTACCACTTCAGGAAGTAACATGTTCAAATGAAAAAGATAATTCTTTCACCAAAACATTTACTCAAGGCCATATTTTTGTCCTCCTTTCTCAAAAGCTGCTTTTCATTTGCCGTAACAAGAGGTCAATTAGAAAAGCGGTGATGATGACCTCTATGATCCTCTCTTAATTCAAGTGGTTAACGTGAAAAGCAATTATTTGCATGACCCTAAAGTGTTTGTACTATGCAGCAATTAGCTTCTACAAATTTCTACAAAAACACTGTCATAGAATTTACAGTGTTAACGGACAAGATAAGAGCAACTAATATGGAAGGAAGAGAAAGGTATAGACTGTTTCTACCTATGTGAAAACAAAATGTCCAAGCCACTCAAAACATATAAAGCTTATACAAAATATAATTGTATGTGCCTTCAGGCCAACTCCAAGTTATGGAGACCCTCTCCTGGGGGTTTCTTGGCAAGATTTAATTCAGAAGAGGTTTGCCATTGAATTCCTCTGCAACATTATCAGTGATCTCAGCTAAATATTTTTTTCTAGTTATTTTTTATGAGGTGCAGTTGTCTTTGTTGTTGTTGTTGTTGTTGGGGTGTTGTTGTTTTTTTGTTTTGTTTTTTGGTCCTTTTTAAAAGCAGGGAAGATTTATACTTTATAGATCTGGAAGACCTCAATTTGACTGACTTCTCCCAATTTTAGTCTCCACCTCCAGGATGCCTTGAAGACACTGTCTGACTCAAATGTGTTACATTTTAAGTAGGATGGTAAAGATCCAAGAACAATTCCAAATCAAAGCTTCCAGCATCCCACTGTCTGCTACATAGATAAGTATTCAGCTCCTTTCACTGAACCCAAAGTGACACCCATCAGGCACCTGGTTAGCCACACAATTCTTACCTCTGTTACTACATGGCACACCCTGTCATGCCTCTCATTCAGAGTGTGAGCAAGTCACTGGGATATGAACCACGTGCTCTCACTCATGCCTTCCCCAAAATGATCTAGGCAACTCTCCAACCCTGCACTGCATATTATTAATCAGACACCCATCTCATTACTCCTCACTAGTTCCAGTATTTAAATGTCCAACCAAAACATCAGTTTAAATGTTACTGAAAAGATTAAGCAGACACAGTACTAATAACCAAGCTGTCAATCATTTAAAATTATCCTCAGCAGAATTCTAAGCATACCTTTTCTTTATTTTGTTAAAAAAATTCTTCTATTAGCATTCTGAAGAGAGTGCACAGTGCCCTCAAGCCCCATGATTTGAATGTACATTAAGCCCCATGCCCTGCTGAATAATTACCAGGTTGCATTCAGACTTTGAGGAACAGCATCTGCTTTTCAGCAGGCTATCCAAACACAATCAACTGTTCTCCAGATAATGACAGGCAAAATGAACTGAAACTTCAGTCAATCCCAGTACACTACCCACCTACTCCAGCTGCTTTCAGGGTGCTGTCTTCTGCCAAAATGAGTTTGTCGTCATCTTCTAAGCTCACAACAAGTTCATTGGTCTAGAAATTCAGGGGTTGGGAGAAGAAAATAAAGATGAATACAGGATCGTCAGTTAAGGACTGCTGTTATGGCCCAGAGGAAGGCCAGCATCCTCTAACATCATTCCATTAAATTTATTAAAAGTGAAGGGTTAGTAAGCAATCCTACAATGTACCTTAGAACCATGTGCCTGGTGTATAATCTTCATTGTGTCTGAAAAGAGATAAATTACTTTGATAAATTCAATACTGGATATGTTATCCCTGATCTCTATTGCATATTTAGTTCTTCTTGTACATACAGTACCCTGTAGTTTCTCTCTGCACTACTTTCTTCACACAGCCAGAAGTAAGCAGACACCACAGTTTTGAACTGATCTGGGGAGTCCCACTCCCCCCAACTAACATCATTGAAATCAGGATTAACAGGATAATCTTACTTATCTCTTACTATTTAAAAGGAAGTGCCACTGAATTCAATGGATCTCAAATAAGTGTGCACAGAAGTGCATCTTTAATTATGCTTAAAGGGAGTCCAAAGATTCACCTTAATGCTACTTTAAAGATCCTCAGGACAAGTTCATACTAAGGAGACTTCAGGTACAAGTATTTCTAAGAAACTGTCCCAAAAATGCAAGAGAAAAATGTATACAGAGCTTAGGAAATGTGGAAAGGGGTTGGAAGGGAGAAATATATACTGTATTGCCCAAAGAAACAATTGTGTGTTCTGGGTTCATCAGTAGCTTTCCTTTTACCTCCCTATCTTCTCCACAAATATAGCGCTACATGTTTTCAAAGTTAATAAAAGTTAAAACATCCCAAAATTAAAATGAGCTCTGGAGGATTCTCTTCTCACCCAGAACCAGTTTGGGTGGGCAAACAAGGGGCTACATTGAAGATTGGTGTCATTCCCTTTCATTCTACTAGTATACACCCACTGTTGGATCTTGCCCAGAGATCCTATCCCAGATTATTAGCAAAGTTGTACCATGACATAAGTTTTCTTCTCTTCAAACTATCCCATCTGCCCATTGCCGTAAAAACTGGGCTATCATAATTCATTAATTTGCCTTTTATTTCACTAAATCTTCCTCTTTGATTTAAGTCTTATATTATTTATTGAATTCATACCCAAGATCTTTCCTGTTTACCTCCAGCCTCATTTTCACCCACTTCTTATTTACTATGTAAATTCTTTCAATACATAAGCCTCTCATTCCATGCTTCTAGCTCCTACTTGGCAACCCCATCTGACCTCACAATTAGTTGCTAGATATTGAAATGCAGCCGCACGAAGGAAATTGTGATTTCAAAGGATTGTGGGTCACGAGCAGCACTTCAACATGCAAGCTAAGTTTAAAAGGCACTTTAGGAAGATGATAAAAAATTAATACCCAAAAGACAACTCTGCCAATTAACACCAGAATGAATAATGTGCATGATAATACTGAAGCAAATTCCAAGACGTACAACTCTTTAATAACTCCATGAGATAAAGTTCTTCCTGCAGTGGAAATGCCTGATCCCTTCCCCTCCCAAACTCTAACACCCTCCCCAAACTCAAACATATTTGATTCCTCTACAGCCCTTCAATATATTTCTAGTTCATAACATGTTCTCCCTTTTTAAGCTAGGCTAAAGTCATCAAACAAATACCATAGCATTTGCTCAGATTAAATGGCTCCCAGTTGTCAATGTAGAGAAACAGAAGCCCCTTGACTAAAGTCCAATCCACGCTGCAGAAATAATTCAGTTTGAGACTGCTTTAACTGCCCTGACTCAGTGCTAGGAAATTTTGAAACTGTAGTTTATTGTGGCACCAGAGCACTTTGACAGAGAAGACTAGATGTCTCACAAAACTATAGTTCCCATGATTCTCTAGCATTCAGCCAGGGCAATTAAAACTGGATTATTTCTGCAGTTTGGATTGGACCTAAGGCAGAGAAGGCCTCTTTTTAAGAACCAGCAAAAATCAGTCCAAAACATTTCCATTAAATTATGAGAAAACTATTCTTTAAATCAAAAGGAGAAATGGGCAAAGTAACAGGAGTGAAAACAGAAAGCATTTCAAAGAAAGCTTGAAGAAAATAGAAAGCCAAATTCTACTGCTATTCAAATGAGACAGTCCCCTTAAGACTATTTTAAAATCTAGGCCAGATTCTATCTTATAATAGGAATAGTTCTAACTCCTAGAGCTGCTGGAGCTTCCTAATGAAAGCTTTCACTGTACCATAACACAGGTTGCCACATTAAAATCCAAAGGAGGTTCATTTGCATTTTCAAAAGTAGCAATGTTTCATGCTATCCTGATCAATCAGAGCAAAGACCAACCAAAATGATGGAGGAGCTGAAAGAGTTCTGCCATCAGAAAAGGTTACATAAAACATGGAGCTTTACAGCTTACAGCTTTATAGCTTAGGGAAAAAGCAACTGAGGAGGGACATGATGTAAAATTACACACTGAGTAGAAAAAACAGCTACAGAAACTCCATTTCTCATTATACTAAAACAGAGGTGCATCAAATGACAGTCCCTAGTCCACAAATGCTTATGCCATAACAATATCCTTAAACTTTGAAGGCATCAGAAGACTCCTGGTGGGTTTTGCTTTAATAAACTAAGGTGGGGTACAGACCGCCAGAAAGAGGAGCCTCTCTTTGCTCCACAGGAGTGCTGTAGCAACCAAATTGTGCGGCGCTGCTGCGGAGCAAAAAAGGAGCACCTAGAAGCGGCTTCTTTCTGCGGCGTCACTGTGACACCATAAAGCGCCAGGGCTGGCGCAGTGATGTCGCAGCCACGCCGCCCCATCTGGAAGTGGCACAGCTGTGATGTCACCATTACGTGCCTCGTCTGGTGGGTGCGCCACAGCTGCAGCACCTTTGTCACGTGCGAGGGTTGCCGGGCGTGTGGGCGCTCCACCCAACTGGCAACCCTCGCACGTGACGAGGGCGCCAGAAAGGCCCATCTGTTCTGGGCCAAATATAACTATCTTTCAACTCAAATTATGTACGTCTTCATACAAGAAATAACAAACTTGCTATCACTCAATGGAATGATCGCTGCCAATACTGAAAATGGAAAAACAGGTTACAGTATATTTGTAAGTCAAAACCAGAGAGGATAAGGCCACCAATGGCTAATCATCATTATATGTTTTTGTTATACAGGTTGCTGGGATACAGAAGTGGGAGGCCCCATTTCCTCCTTGTGTGCTCTCTTTTAGAGACCTGAAGAAAGCAAATCCTGGACTAGCCAAGCCTCTGGTCTGCCAATACAGCTTTTATATGCCAGGCTAAGCATGACTTAAAATCATGCTTTATTTTCATCTATGTATTTTAATACATGAACTGGCCTCTTTACAGATAGTCACAGAATGACATGTCTAGGGCCATCTGCCAGAATTATTATGATTATGGATCACCTGCAGTCTGAATGTTGGTGGCAAACCACAGTGTCAATAAAAATCCTGGGGAGTGATGTGTGTGATGTAAGGAGAAAGTCAGATGACAGTCATGTACATCCCCTTAAACTCACTGGAGGAAAGATAGGATATAAATTTAACTAATAAATAAATGCAACTTGAAACCTTTACTAGTCAGAAATCTTCCTCAGATTGACACAGCTCCTGAAGTAAGAACTTCTGCCACATCCTTCCTACTGTGTAATGCATTATATACACTGACAACTTTTGATTAATATGAATAATAAATAACTTTGCTGTATTTCTATTAATGACTACTTTGTAATGACACAAACCTAATGAGTCTCTTCTAACACTATATGACCTCACAATACATTTGCAACACAACTATAACTCTTTCTCACTTTTCCCCCTTATTCACACTACAGCTAAAAGATCAAACTCATTTAACATCCACTCACAAGATAATTTCTCTATTTCCGGCAACAATTTTAGTGCCTTGTCTTACACTTAAAGAAAACTGTATCTCAACAAAGCTTCCAAAATCCGAAATCTTCAAACATTCAATATTTGTGTAAGGTACTGAAGCATGTGGTGGCTTGCTAGCTACAGGGATTTCTTGATGAGACAGATTATCTAGATCCATTTCAATCTGTATGTGTCTGGTTATCAAATAGATACAGCTTTGGTCGCCTTGGCAGATGATCTACATTAGGAACCAGACAAGGGTAGTGTGTTCCTGTAGGTTATGCTGAACCTCTTCTAGCCTTTCGATACCATTAACCATGGTATCCTTCTGGGATGGAACTTGGAGGCACTGTTTCCCAGGGGCTTTACTCTTTCCTGGAGCTGCATATCCAGAAGGTGGTATTGAGGAACTCCTGTTCAACCCCTTGGCCATTGAACTGTGCAGCCCCCCAGGGCTCTGTTCCTCATACTATTTAACATATACATATAATCGCTGGGAGTTTTGTCCAGAGTTTTGTGGTAAGATGCCATCAATATGTGAATGACACCCAGCTACACTGCTCCTTCTCACCACAATCCAAGGAGGATGTCTTGGTTCTAAATGAGTGCTTGTTACCAGTAAGAGACTTGATCAAGGTAATCCAGAAAAGACAGAGGTGTTCCAGGTCAGTCGAAAGACAAATCAGGAAATGGGGATTCAGCCTGTGCTGGATGGTTAAAAAAATACAGATCTGCACCTTAGATGTGCTCCTGGATTCACTGCTGAGCCTCGAAGTCCAGATTTCGGTGGTGGACATGAGTGCATTTGCACTATTAAGGCTTACATGCCAGCTGTACCCATTCTTGGAGACATTAGACCTGGCAACAGTGATATATGACCTGATTACATCCCATCTGGATTACTGTAATGTGCCCTACATGAGGCTTCATTTGAAGAGTGTTTGGAAACTTCAGCAAGTTCAAAGAGCTGCAGCCAGATTGGTAACTGGAGCTGACTACAGGGATCACACAGCTCTCTTGATGAAACAACTCCACTGGATACCAGCCCCTTCCCAGGCACAATTCAAAGTTGCTGGTCCTTACCAATAAAGCTCTGTATAGCTCAGGTCCAGCCCAGGTTATGTGAACACACTCCCATATGAATCTGTCTATGTTTTGAGATCTTCTGGGGAGGTTGTTCTTTCTGTCCCTCCATACTCACAGATATATCTGGTGCAAACACAGGAGCAGACCTTTTCTATGGCTGCTTCCAGACTCTGGAATTGCCTTCCGAAAGAAATTAACTGGCACCCTCCTTGCTGCCTTTCTGCAGACAGGTAAACATGTTTTATTCCAACAGGCCTTTGAAAATTAATTTTTTTAGGGGAAATAGGCCTTGTACAATGTGCAGGACTTTTATTTATTGTTTTTTCAATGGTTTATATTTTCAACTGGTTTTAATCTTCAGTTAGTTGAATTACTTTCTAACATTTATATACTGCGAGTTTTTAATATGGCTATTATAATGTTGTAAGCCACCTTAAGTCTCCAATTGGGGGAAAGATAGGATATAAATAAATTTAACCAAACCACAAGATGATCTGATTTAATAGCAAAGTTAAGACATATACATACCATATTTGTACTTTTTAAAAGGAGGTGGAAGTCCTGTCCTTAATGCCACATCTAGAGGGAGGAAAGTTGAAAGAACATGAATAGTTCTTGCTTTTTTTAAAAAAAATAAGAGAGATACACAAACTGACCTTTTCTTAGAATCAACAGTACAATGCTATGCAATGTTTCTACAATAGCATGCTCTCAAGTGTACATGGAGGACTGTAACATGTACAGGCCCTGATGTTAAGGCAGGAGTGGGAATTGTGAACCATTCTAAATGTTGGACTTAAACTCCCAGCAATTCTAACCAGCATAGTCACAGGAATGCAGGGCATGTAGTTCGACATGAAGGACTGCACAATTCCTATCTGTATCAGAAATTATAGCAATTTCCCCTAGTCTAGTGTCCTCCAGACACATGAAACTCCAACTCTCACAATCCCACCACAGAAGCCAGAAGCCACTTTGGCTGAGGCTAATGAAAGTCCAAAATATCTTGAGGGTACCAGATGAGAGAAGGTTAGATTTAAGGTTAAATGACATGTAACATGGCCTGATGCATTAGCATCTAAACACAACCCAATTCCATCGATATTATTAAATCTCTAACTGCAGATAGCATCCCTGAGAAAAAGCATGCCCCCTGAAGAATGAACAAAGCTAGGAAAAGTTTTATGTAGTTTGTTTTTTTAATTTAACTCCAAGAACCTAGAGCCAGTCAACACAGACACGCTGGCTTGAGAACTCCTAGAAGCTTTAGGATTCTTGGAATTTTACTTATACAAATCTTCTTACCATTCTTCACAAACTGCATAAGCTCTTTTACAGTCTGATGCAGACTAACACCATGGTACACAACTGGCCTGAAATTGCGGTGCTCAAATGAACGGACTAGCCGAACAGTCAAAGTCACATCTCCTGATGACATGAGTTAGCCACAAACTACCTGGAAAGCAAATATTTCTTATGAGACATACAAACACACCAATCTATGTTATATGTGTGCACGTGTATGTACATGTGTAAAACACATGTAATATCCTAAAGGCACCAGATCCCATCTGATCTTAGAAGCAAAGCAGGGTCAGCCCTGGCTAGTACTTGAATGGGAGACTGCCAACATACTATAGTACTGTATGCTATATTTCAGAGGAAGGAACTGACAAAACACTTCTGAGTATTCCTTGCCAAAAAAAAATCCTATAAAATTTATGGTGGCAACATATATCAACAAGCGACTTGAACTCAGATATATATGTATATATATTCCAGCACTGGAAAATGTGACTATTTGGGAAGGAAATAGAAATCACATATACAAGAAGAACAAAGAGCAGGAGGTGCAGTATAGATTATATTGAAATCAGATATAAAGCAGAGGACTGTAAAGTGTTCAATGAATTCAGAGAATACCCCCTCCTTTTTTTAAAAAAAAAAAAACTAATCCAGGTTCTTCTGAGGACCATAACTTTGACCCTTTCTCCCTACTAGTAGCTCCCTGGGATCTTGTCATTGTTTTTTGACAAATGTGAATTTATGGCCTTCTCAGCCCAAATCACCATAGAGCCAGAAAAACCTTTACTGTATTTGATACAAGATTTCATACAATGTAGTGGATGCAGAGACATGAGGGACACACAGTCCAAGGACACAGGTTTAAAATTCCAATGGAGTGGGAAACAATTTAATAAATCAATTAGCTAGCTCATACTAAATGGCTTTTTGAAGGAGGCTAGAGAAAGAATATTTAAGATAAACAAAAAGGGGAAAAACATTGTGACTACCGGTAAACATTTTGGAAGTAGACAAAGGCCAAGCACAATTTGCAACAGACCAGCCAAAGTACACTTCACATCAGCAGCACAATACTATTAAGATCCGATTAGAAGTCAGTCCTATAGAGTTTAATCCCACTTACTCCAAGCAAGCCTATACAGGAGTGCTCCCAACGTAATGTATCCTTGTGAGTTTTACCATTCAAAATGGCTCATATGGGTGAATGAAGGCTGACAAACATCAGAAACGTAGGTTGGAGACTGGAAATTTACTCTTCCTCTCCCACTGTGGATTCAAATAAGAGAAGAAAGGGTTAAATTGCTACTTTTTCCACCTTCTGATAGTGATCAGCCACTGGAATTGCATATCTAATTACTGGGATACCCTTCTTATTAGCAGAAATGCTCCTGTTTGGGTGGTCTTTCTGGGTGTTTTCTTTTCCAGGTGATTTCAACCACCACATTTATTAAAATATTTATATCCTTGTCTTCTATCCTCCTCTGGCTTTGCTTCGCGAACGAAGATTCTTCTATCCAAAGACCCAGAAAACATCCAGGGGTAGCTGTGATGCCCATATAGCAAAGTCCAATGACATCCAAAATCCACAAGACAGTGGAACCTTTATTGGGCCAACCAAAATGCACAATATACATGTTTCAAAGCTCCAGTGGCTTCTTCAGCAGGCAAGGTGTTAAAAACCATACAGGAGGGGAAAAATTGAAGATGTTAGTCATAGGCCTGAATTTTGCTGGTTTTGTTTTCAGTTCAAATAGTATGGAGGTGTATCTCTTGCAGGCTGGCACCTTCTCCTTCTGGCCATGTAGTTACTGGGAGACGTCCAAGAAATTTAACATCCATTTGATAAAGGTGCCAGCCTGCAAGATAGATCCCTCCATACCATCTGAACTGAGAGCAGAAACACCAAAATACAAGCCTATGACTAACATCTTCGATTTTTTTCCTCCTGTATGATTTTTAACAACTTTGCCTGATGAAGAAGCCAGTGGAGTTTCAAAAGCTTGCAGCATGTATATTGTCCATTTTGGTTGGCCCAATAAAGGTACCACTGTCTTGTGGATTTTGGATGTTATTGAACTTTGCTATCTAAAGGCCTCAGAGCAGCATACAATCAAACCAACCTGGCTAGTTTAGTACACAACAAACAATAAAAAGCTATTTTAAAAAGCTAGAAACAAAATATGAAATATAACAAATTATAAAAGTTAGATTTAATTAAAAACAACCATGTACTTGTGAAAACTTGTGTAAAGACAACTGGGCCCCAAAAGCTTTAATGCACAGCAGTGTTTTTACTTGGCCCCAGAATGACAGCAACGTTGGCACCAATCAGGCCTCCATGGGAAGGATATTCCATAACTGAGGTGCCACAGCAGAGAAGGCCCTCTCCTGCTTCTGCCCACACCAAACTCTCCTGACTGATAGTCATTACATGGTTTTGGGGGGCTCACCTCCTTAGCATTGGGGGCAGGGATAAAAAAAATTGTTGTGCTTCTGCAAATCCTATACACCTGTATACAAATCCTAAATTTTATTCAGTCAATGACCAGCAAGATTTTTTAAAGGGTTACAAAGTACAGTTAAAAGATACAAAGGTAAATTACAAAGTGACACATAGTAATAAAATATTCACTTTTACAATTTTGTTAATACATTTGTTACCTTATTGAGTGAGCCTACTACAAGATAAAATGAAATAAAAATTATAAATTGTGCAAGAAGGGTGGATAAAAATCAGGATTTTTAAAAATTTAAATCAGATCTTTCCCCCAATTAAATGCTTTTTAGGGAAAAATCTATCTAATGAAAGTTTTCTGTTTTAAGATACATTATGGTTCAAAGGTTATTCCATCATGAAATTGGGATTCATTTTTAATTAAGTAGCATGAGAATGTATATTCAGGCAATGTTTTTAATTTTTTAAAACAATTAAATTATAAAACAAATCAACACCATTCAAACATGCGATGTTTAAATATTTTTGGTAAACGAAACCAGTTTTGACCCCTACTTTAAGTGCTCCAGCTCAATCCTATAGAGTCCTGGGATTTGTAGTTCCACAAAGACTCTAGCCTTCCTTGCAGCTGTGGGAGCTAAAGTGTTGTCAAACTGCATTATTTCTACAGTATAGATGCGCCGCTAGGCCAACGCTCAAACCACTACACCACCCTGCCTTGGTCTGCATATAATATAGTACAGAGTCTTCCTTAACTGAAATGCTTAGGACCAGGGGTGTTTTGAGCCAGTGTGGGGTAACAATAGCAAGTACATTTCCATACCACTTACTGATGTGCTAAGCGGTTTACAAAGTGTAAGCCAATTGCCCCCAACAAGCTGGGTACTCATTTTAGTGGCCTATGAAAGGCTGAGTCGACCCTGAGCCCCTGGCTGCTATTAAACTCACAACTTTGTGGTTTGTGAGTGGCTGCAGTACAGGCATTTAACCATTGCGCCACCAGAGCTCCACAGCGATTTCCAGACTGGAACATCCCCACTGACCTGCCTCCCCTTCTCTCCCTCATCCTCCATCCTTATTTTTACCCTACCCTGGACTCCGCTTGGAATTGTTGGTCTCATTTTAGTGTACGTATATTAATGCTTTTAACTTTCTTTGGTTTAATCTTTTTTTCAGAGTTTGATCGTGTTTTTATGCTTGCGGGGAGGATTGAGGATCTTGGAATTTTAATGCATCTCTTTTTAACTGTATGTTTTTTACTGTTGTAATCCGCTTGGATTCCCTGAGATTAAGCGGAATATAAATAATAATTATTATTATTATTATTATTATTATTTGGGGTAGTGATTTGAGTTTTGGGACTAAGGGCCCAAACAGACAGGCCAAAATAAAGCTGCTTTGGGCCATTTTGAAAGTATGCTGTATAAATGACACATGCATCCTAAAAGCCTGGAAGCCACGCCAAAGCCACAGTCCAGTCCCTAAAGACTGGAGCACATTTTTGGTGCAGCTTCTGGCCTCTTAAGGTGTGTGTCATTAAACAGCATACCTCCAAAGTGACCTGAAGCAGCTTTATTTTGGCCTGTCAGTTTGGGCCCTATGACTCTGTATTTCTCTTATTCTTATTGTTATTCTTATTATTTGTGTTCCTGATATTATTATTGGATTTTTGTGTTGCTTTGGAATTCCTGTACTTGCCAACATTTTTTTAAAAATTCACATATTATATACTCACACGTAATAAAATGTGAGTTTTATGTACTCATACACAATAATATATCAACATAAAAAGAGACATGTCAGAATAATAACACATAATCTGACAAAGCAACAAAAATCTATTAAGCTGCACACTTATACATACATACCCAACATTTAACCCCCAAAACCCCCACATCCATTCTTGTATAGCTTTTTAATAAATGCCTGTATTTACTACATATATAAGCTTAATAAAGAGATTATCTTGGGACCCAACTCTAAACCCAAAATTCATTGATGTTTCCTATACACCTTATACATACACACAGCTTGAATGGTAATGTTATACACTATTTCTATGATAAAGTTTGTGTAGACTGAACCATCAGAAAGCAAAAAGGTGACACTCTCTCAGCCACCCTTTTGGTGGGGAAACAAGTGTTGGTTATTGGAGTATATTTCATAATTCCAGATGAGGGAGGGTCAGCCTCCAATCCAAACCCAGAGTCCAGGGCAGAAAAGGGACTGTTAGCAATATAACAGCCCAAGTCACATTCCCTGGAGCCCCCTTTGACCTCCCTTGCTCCCCTTTCCAGACCTCTTCCCTTTTCCCTCTCTGCTCAGACAAACTGCCATTCTCACCCAGAGAAAACATGCGTCCCCTCTCCTGCGCATGCGCACCGGTGCCTGGCTTTCCCTCTCCTGCGCATGCGCACCGGTTCCTCTCCTCTCCCACTTCCAGATACAGAAAAAGATCCGCCCTCGCTTACCTCTCGTCTTTTAATACGTTGTCCCGCCCCTCGTCATTGATTGGCTGAATCAAGAATATTGACGTTGAAATCACCCAATAATAAAGCCCGTAATGCTCCTCGCCGTACACGTTTCATTGGTCCCAGATAGGCTGAGGCCCGCCCATTCTGTGGGCCTCCAGGTGGTCTTTGGACTTCAGTTCCCAGAAACCCCAGCAAGCCTGGTCAATGATGAAGGATTCTGGGAGCTGAAGTCCAAAAACAATTAGAGGACCACAGTTTGGGAATCACTATTCCTTTTCCCGCCCTGCTTGCCTGCCTGCCTTCAGCCATAGAGGTAGGGGGAAATGGTTCGTGATGCAGCCTGGACTACCGGTTAAAAACCGACCTTAATGTTTTTCCACCCTGGAAGAGAGGAACACTGTAATCTTTTACAGGGAAAAGGAGTCTTGCAGCATCGCTAAGGCTGTATCTGCATTGCAAAAATGATCCACTTTGAGGCCGCTTTAACTGCTCGGTCTCACTGCTATGGAATTCTGGGAACGGCAGTGTTTGTGAGACATTTAGCTTTCTCTGTCAGAGAGCTCTGGTACAACAATAAACTACAACTCCCAGGATTCCTTAGCATTGAACCAGGGCAGTAAAAGCATTCTCAAACTGCATTATTTCTGCAGTGTGTTTTGGACGTACATTGCAGAAATAATCCAGTTTGAGACCGCTTTGACAGCCATGGCCCAATCCTATGGAATTCTGGGATTCGTAGTTTGTTGTAGCACCATAACTCTCTGACAGAAAAGGCTAAATATCTCACAAATCCCTAGAATTCCCTAGCATTGAGCCAGGGCTGTTAAAGCGGTCTCAAACTGGGTTATTTCTGCTGTGTGTTCTGGACCAAAATATTGTTTGCTAACATAGAACATAAAGACATTTAATATTTTTGTTCCTCTTGGTTTTTTTTCATTTGTCTTAATTGATGGCTCTAACCAAGCCTTTTCTTATGAGCCTATTAAATTCACATTAACCATATATATATATATATATATATATATGTATATGTATATATATATATATGTATATGTATATGTTATATTATATACAATATTTTATTTATTTCCCTTCTTTAAGGAAATATTGCCCTGACATAACAATGCAAAGAAAAGCTTCTTGTCAAGTTTCTTCAGAGGGAGGTTTGTCATTGTCATCCTCTGAGGCTGAGAGAGTGTGACTTGAGTCTTGACTGAGCCAGAATTCAAACTCTGGTCTCCAGAGTTGCACTACAGTCTTAAAACAGGGCTAATTCGCTTTAACTGCTCTGGCTGCCTCCCGTTGCATTCTGGGGTTTGTAGTTCAGTGAAGCCTAAGAGCTCTCTGGCTGAGAATTCTAAACGCCTTTCCTCAAACTACAAGTCCCAGAATGCAACAGTAGGAGGCATCCAGAGCAGTAAAGTTGAACTCCTAGACCCCGCCCATTGAAACAGTTGCCCTACTAAAGGGGATACCGTCTTAATGGTTTTTCAGGAAGACTTCAGGTTCCTGATGACATGTCCTCAGGCTTTTCATTTAAATACAGTACCTGTTTCATACTTTTAGTACCGCTACTACCAAAAGGCAGAAATTAAGGAATACTCTTCAACCCCATCACAAATGCACCTCATTACTGCTAGCAATATTGTTCTTCAGTCGGTTTGTGGGAAATTGTGGACTGACTTCACATGAGCACAGTCGACCACAGCTGCATCCACACTGCAGAAATAATCCAGTTTCAGACCGCTTCAACTGCCATGGTTCAGTTCTATGGAATTTTGAGAACTGTAGTTTGCTGTGGCATCAGAGCTCTCTGACAGAGAAGGTTAAATGTCTCACAAAACTACAATTCCCAGGATTCCATAGCATTGAGCCATGGCAGTCAAAGTGGTGTCAAGCTGAGAGCCAGCGTGGCTAGTGGTTTGAGTGTTGGACTAGGACTCTGGCAGCCAGGGTTTGAAATCCCACTCAGCTATGGAACCCCCTCCATTGGCTGACCTTGGCCAAGTCACACTCTCTCAGCCTCAGGGGAAGGCAAAGGCAAACCTCCTCTGGAGAAACTTGTCAAGAAAACACCATCATAGGTTCACTGCCTTCAGAAATGACTTGAAGGCACACAACAACAACAACAACAACAACCAGGATTATTTCTGCAGTGCAGACAACCTAGTTTTCATTAGTCCTATGGCACTTTATATTTCTACAGCCTAATCCTGTAGAAATGCATAGTCAGAAGCAAATTAATGTAGTTCGACACCACTTTAGTTTGGTTCCAAGACCCCCACAGGTCAACACCTGTGAATAATGGATCACTGGATATGAAGGGCCAATTGTGTGGGGTTTTTTTATCCTTATACGAATCACTGTGGGTGACCTTGGGTGAGTCACACACTCTCAGCCTCAGGGGAAGGCTATGGCAAACTTTTCCATGATAGGTTTTCTTAGGATCGCCATATGTGAGCAAATGACTTGGAGGCACACAAAACAAATGAAGTTTCTATCAGACTTCCCTCCATTTCATTCTTTGGCATTGCTGTTTTTATGCTTGATGTTGTGTTTTTAATATGCTATACTGTTTAATATTGTCTTAAGGGGGGGAGGGATAAAGTGTTTTTAATTGTTATATTTTATATTTTACTGTTGTCAACCGCCCGGATTGGTTTGCCATAGGGCGGTATATAAATAATAATTATTATTATTATTATTATTATTATTATTTTATTCTTCTTATTATTATTCGGAGTCTACAAAGGGCCCTAAGTCTCGAAACCGGAAATGGTTCACTCTTGACTTTTTGTGTATCTCTATGAACCCCTGGCTTCTGTTCCTCCTGTCTGTTCTCTCTCCAATCATGATGGAACGCAGAGCGGAGCGGCCACGCCCCTTCCCTGTGATTGGCTGCCAGGAGCTGGGCTGATGCATGAAATGGTAGTGGCTTTGCCAAAGGCGTTGCACTTGCAGAGAGAAGGAAAGGCGCATTGCTCTTTGCGTGTGGAAGAGTGCAGCGTGCCATTGCCAGCATGACTCAGGTGAGTCCTATTAAGAGGGTTGTTCTTGTTGTGTGCCTTCATTTCTGACTCATGGCAACCCTATCATGGGGTTTTCTTGGCAAGTTCCCTAAGAATGGGTTTGCCACATGGCTATCCTCTGAGGCTGAGAGAGTGTGACTTGCTGCCCAAGGTCACCCAATGGGGCTGGGTGTGGATTCGAACCCAGGCCTCCAGAGTCCTAGTCCAACACTAAGACCACTGCACCACACTACCATGGGGTTTCCTTCTTGGCAAGAGTTCTCCAGAGGGAGGTTTTCCACTATCATCCTCTGAGGCTGAGAGAGTGTGATTTGCCCAGTGGGCTTCCATGGCTGAACTAGGATTCGAACTCAGGTCTCCAGAGGTTGCCTGCTTCTAAGAAAGAGAAGCAAGTATTGTAACTTCTGTTGGCATTTAAAGACAGAGGTCCTTTTTTATTTCTTTGGGTATTTTCTTGGGGGAAGTGCTTTGCTTGGGGAGTTCCCTTGTTCCTTTTTGTGGGTTTTGTTTGCAAGCCAGTTTTGTGTGGTCTTCGTGCCCAAGACTTCAATTTACTGTTCTTGTTATTTTATTCATTTATATCCTGTCTTTCTCCCCAATACAGCATTTAAAAAATAAACACAATACTGTACAAGTTAAAAACACTACAAAAGTTAGATATAAATATAAAATGCATTTGAGAAAGTAGGCTCAAGTCTAAAAAAGCTTATGCTACCAGCTTCTATCTTTCAGTCTCAAAGGTGCTGCAAGATTATTATAATTATTATTACTATTATTATTAACATTTTTATAGAGCACTGTAAAGTTTGCACAGCGCTTTACATAGTAAGGGTCAAAGAAAATAAGGAAGAAAGAACGAATAAAAACCGACCGAACGGCGTACAATCTAAAACAACAACATTACATGATTAAAATATCTCTAAAATAATACAAACTAATATACAATAAAGACAAAGTAAGCAGCAGATTAACATCCTTTAAGATCCCTTTGCATATTGATTTTCCAGACTAACACAGCTGTCTTCTAATTCTATAAAATATACAAACAATTACATATTAAAACAATTGAACACACAAAAATGCATTGAAGCAATAAAAAATTTAAAAGCTATATTCAGACCCCTTAAACACTTCAAAACCAGGAGCCTAACCTCACAGCTTGTAAAGGCCTGGTGGTACAAAAATATTTTAACCCGTATGGAGCCAGTGTGATTTAGTTGTTTCAGGGCTGGACTACTGCTCTGGAAACCAGGTTCCAAAACACACTGCAGAAATAATCCAGTTTGTGATCGCGTTAAGTGCCCTGGCTCAGTGCTAGGGAATCCTGGGAATTGTAGTTTATTGTGGCCCCAAAGCTCTCTGACTGAGAAGACTAAATGTCTCACAAAACTCACAAAGCAGTCTCAAGCTGGAATATTTCTCCACTGTGTTTTGGACCCAGGTTTCAAATCATGGCTTGGCCATGTAATCCACTAGGTGACTTTGGGCAAGTCATGCTCTCTCAACCTCAGAGGATGGCCCTCTGAAAATACCTTCCCCCCCCAAAAAAAAAACATTGTAGGTTTGCTTTAGGGTCACCATAAGTTGGAAACAACCTGAAGGCACACCACAACAGCACCCTAATTGGAGCTGGACGGTAGCCCCCATTCTCTCACCGCACCCTCCAAAGAGAAGATAAAAAATGCTGCTGCCTCTTTCCTTCTGTTATGGAGTGGTCATTTCACACTGGAATTTGTTGCAAGGCATATTCATTCAATGCAGTGGTTAAAGTAGGTCATCTGTGTTGAAGGGGTACCTTAGGACAATGATTCTAAAGCTATCCAATGTGCAGAACTGGCAAGATTTTTCCCTCAGTGTGCCAGGGACTAGTGCCATATTTCTGCCCACTGGCTACAACTTTTTCTTTCCTTCCTGGGAACTTGCCATAGGCTGGTAGCTTATAGCTCGGAGATCAGCACTGGTCAATGGAGGACCACTTTGGGCGGTGCTGCCTTGAAAGACTAAGGTCCAAAACACACTGCAGAAATAATCCAGTCTGAGGCCACTTTAACTGCCCTGGCTCAATGCTAGCGAAGACATTTAGCCTTCTCTGTCAGAGAGCTCTAGTGCCACAATAAACTACAATTCCCAGGATTCTCTAACACTGAGCCAAGGCAGTTAAAGCTGTCTCAAACTGGATTATTTCTGTAGTGTGTTTTGGACCTTTGGCTGCATCTGCACTGCAGAATTAATACAGTTTAATACCATTTTAGCTTTGTTGTCGTATGCCTTGATGTCGTTTCCAACTTATGGCGACCCCTGTCATGGAGTTTTCTTGGCAAGATTTGTTCAGAAAAGGCTTGCCATTGCCTTCCCCTCAGTCCTAGTCCACTGCTCAAAACCACTGTGCCAACTGCCATGGCTTAATACAGTATTATGGAATTTGAGGATTTATAGTTTTGGGAATTATAGATTTGTAGTTTTGTGAGATCTTTAGCCTTCTGTCTTGGAGTGTGCTGGTACTACAACTGCAAATCCCATGATTCCATAAGATGAAGCCATGACAGTTAAAGCAGTGTCAAACTGCTTTAATTCTGTAGTTTTGCAGCAGCCGAAGAAGTTTTATTTGGCCTAAGTTTGCATGGACTGTATCAGCCCACTTCATCAGATGCCTGCAGACTGCCATTTCAGAAAGCTTAGGTCACATAAAACTTGGAGACTCCATGTTCTTGATGTAACAGCCTAACACTGCTCTGTGTGTGTACCTTCAAGTTTCCTGCTGACTTATGGCAACCCCATGAATTACATGGATTTTTCTTAGGCAAGGAATACTCAGAAGTGGTTTTGCCTATTTCTGACCTATAGCCTCCAGCATCTGGTACTCATGGGCAGTCTTCCATCCAAGTAGGCCCTGCCTAATTTCCAAGATCAGATGGGATCTGGTGCTTTTAGGGTATTTAGGCAGCTTCGAACACTGCCACCCCCTTGAAAATGGATGTCAAAGTGATACAGGCGGGTTATAGACCGCCACTTGGGACGTCGGCAGGACGTCCCATTTTAAAAAGGGGGCGTCTCTTCTAGACACCCCTGGGTCTAATATGGACTCTGTCCGTACAATATGGCGCCGGCCGTTCCACCTTGCAACGTCATTAGGGCACTGCAGAAAGAAGCTCCATTTTGGAGCTTCTTTTTTGCTCCGTAAGGGAGCCGTGCGGTGTGGCTGCAACAGCTCCCTTACGAAGCAAGCGGCGGTGGCGGCAGACCGCCTCAAAGCGGCGGTCTATAACCCGCCACAGTTAAGAATGATTAAAAACTGAAGATCTAAATGTTTCCCTGTTTTGCTGCTGCTACTATGTATGCTACATTGGCTCAATGTACAGTATTGTATTACAGTACTCAGTGTACTGTGCTCCAGTAATGAGGAGAAAACTTTTTTTCTTAAGCCAGGCTTTTACAGTAGTAGGAGGGGAGCATCCAGACTGCAATCCTGCATTTAAGTGGAGTGCTCTGCGCTTCTGAAAAGATTACTTATTGCTGGTCTAACCAGTGTTAGCAGTCCTAAGTTGTTCTCAGTCTTTGATTTGCAACTGGGCTGCCGAAGGAGAGGGTCTGTAGTTAAATCTTCATTTTCTCTTAGCTTCCAGGGCCTACGTATGGAAGGGCTGTTAACATATTACCCAAACACATGTAATGCAATAGCTTCAAGCATTGGACGTCTGGGTAAAAAAAATGCATAAGAATAGCTACTGTGTGGAAAACAATGTCCAATTGTGGACACCACAGCATTTTCATGAAACAGTTTTGGTTATATAGTGTCTAGCTCAGTCCTTGAAGAGGTTACTTTTTGGAACCACAGCTCCCACAAACCCTGAGACAACATGACCACTCAAAAGCAAGTGGCCATATTTGCTGGGAAGAGGGATTCTACAAGTTGTATTCCAACATAACCTTTCCAAGCTCAGGTCTAGCTGCACATGATGCTTGCAGAAACTGTCTGTGGAAGTGACTTGTCAGAACTAGTCACTTTCAGAGACATTGTGTAACAGGTGAGGCAGCCCTCACAACTCTTCTAGTAGCATCTATGCCAGGCATTGAGGAGGTTGTGAATTGACTGATTTCACAACACACCTACTTACAGCATGGTATTCAAATGTCTAACCTTTGTGTCTTTTGCACAGCTAAGTCCCCATGAATGCCTAGTAAGGATGTACTGCTAAATGTATGTCCTTGAAAATAAATCTAAGGTCTTTTTACACCAGACGTTTTGTGATTTGTAGAAACACTAGATGAACTCTCTGGCTGAGAAATCTGAAGGCCATTCCCTAAACTACTACCCATCACAGGATTGACTTGTGTCCAAAGAAATGTGCATAAGATAGTGTTGTAAACTGATAAAGCAATGAATGTAATAAAAATCACATTTTAATATATGTTTTTGCTACAACAGGCAGAGTTTGACAAAGCTGCAGAAGAAGTTAAAAAGCTGAAGTCCAAGCCAACAGATGAAGAAATGCTGGCAATATACAGTCATTTCAAACAGGCAACCGTTGGAGATGTAAATACAGGTATGACTTAACTGCAATAGCTCATCCAGTCTGAAGTCGAAGGCTTTCACAGTTTTTTGGGCTATGTGGCCATGTTCTAGAAGAGTTTGTTCCTGACCTTTTGCTAGCATCTATGGCTGGCATGGAAGAGAGTTGGATTTCATTGGCTTCCCTGTGCATTCTGCCCATCCTGGGCAAAAAAATGCTGTTTGAATACACTGAAATTCTGGACCATGCCAACAACTATCAGGTCAGAATGCACAGGGAAGTCACTGAAATCCATAAACACCTGGATAACTTAAACAGGAAAGAAGAAACCCTTAAAGTTTGGTACCAGTCCTAAAAAAAACAGCAAAATCAGGACTCAGCAAATGAGAAACCACCCAGGGTCAGGGGTTTTCCCAGCAGACAATAATCACTAATTAAACAGACACTAATACTCTGCATATCCTCCCATCCGGAGCCCTTGCCATCAACAACACAACAATACACAGATTAAAATGGAAATCACTCCTCCCTACTCAGGATCACAGACCCAGCTCTCTTCCATGCCAGCATTCTCTGAAGATGCTAGCCACAGATGCTGGCAAAACGTCAGGAATAAATTCTTCTAGAACATGGCCACATAGCCTGAAAAACCCACAAAAAAACTATAGCTCATCCAGTTACTTGTAAATGTCAGTGATATTTCATTGACAAGCACATGGGTCTTGAGTCTTTCTGCCTACCAGCTTCTCAGAGTTTTTTCCAGAACTGTAAATTATAAATATGTACCAACATGTCATGTTCGCCTTACGGTGCAGCTACACTCTAGAAATAATGTAGTTTGACACTATTTTAGCTGTCATGTCTCGATCCTACACAATCCTGGGATTTGTAGTTCTGTGAGGCAGCAGCACCAGCACTCTTTGGCAGATAAGGCTAAAGACCTTGTAAAATTACAAATTCCAGAATTCCACAGGATGGAGCAATAGCTCTTTGAGTGGTGTCAATCTGCATTATTTCTACATTGTAGATGCACCCTTGGTCTCCCTAGATGGGCAATAAACCTGTGTGCCATGAAACCCCACATTATACTTTAGTGATTTTTAGGTATACAGTCGGCCCTTCTTATACACAGATTTCTTATACATGGATTTAAGCATCCATGGTTTGAAAATGTTTTTAAAAAGTATAAATTTCAAATATCAAACCTTGATTTTCCATTTTAATAAGGGACACCATTTTGCTATGCCATTATATTTAATAGGACTTGAGATTTTGTTATCCATGGGGGATCTTGAACAAAACCCCAGCATATAACAAGGGTCCACTGTACTTAACTACAAACTAGACAACTATAAATATCCCATCAGAACTCCTTAAATCACCAGGCATTTGCAGCAAGGTTATCTTGACTTCCTTGTTAACTGCCCTTGGGATATCGCCAACTCATGGCAACCCTGTGGATGAGACATCTTCAAGCCCCTCTTTTTCCACTGCTCTGCTTAGATCCTGTAAATTCATGCTTGTGACTTCCTTAATTAAGTTTATCCATCTAGCTAGCTGGTAGTCTTCCTCTCTTTCTGCTTCCCTCCACCTTTCCTAGCATTATTGTCTTTTCTAATGATTCATGCCTTCTCATAATGTGCCCAAAGTATGACAACCTCAATTTAATCATCTTGGCTTCCATGGAGATTTCAGGCTTGATCTGTTTAGGGACCCATTGTTTTGTCATTTTGGCTGTATCCTTAGCACTCTTGCTTGCTTGAGAGCCACTTTTTGCACTGGTCAGCAAGACTGGTCTTGCAAGATCTGCTTCCCAGTACTAGCACAACAGCAGAAGTGTCTTTTGCTACTGTATGAACATGTCACATTAAATCACAATGGGTCCTGGCTTCTTGGTTTGAGTACATGCTTCAGTAAGCCTGTAATATACAAAGAATGTTGTGTGAGTTAGTTAAAAATCACAGATGAGGCACTTATAACAATAGAGCAATACTTGTTAAAATTCTTTGGTCTTAGATCAAGTCTTTCTGTTGCTGTGACATCTCTGGTCAGTTCTGCTGCAACAGCCCATTATGAAGCACAAAGCCTTGCATGCTTCAAGGCACCTGTATTAGAGGCATGCAGTACAGTGATGTATTGAGCATGAGCTAAAACTAATATGTGAATAGACTTCTACTCACCCTGTAAGTTTCCCTTTCTCTCTTTCCTTTGCAAACCCTCCAAATCAGCTCAGAGTGAGTGGGTTTCTAACTACCGTAAGAGAGCATGTAGGAAAAGCTGATCAACCAGTAGTTTATTTTCTCCTGGCTGAAGGACATTGTTGGAAACTCTGTTAGGATTTCTCATAAGAGACAAATGAGATATGATGGACCTCAAGTGTGGATTTTACAGTAGTTCTTGCAGATATTTTCTGCAGTTAGGTCTTGCCTCATCTTTGGAAATATTCCATATTCCAAGTGAGGTAATTCAACCAAACCAGTACTTCAGGGAATTGCCTAACTAACAGTTCTAGTCCAACTGGCTCCAAAAAGGCTTTGGGCAACTTGTAGAAACATTTTACACAGTTAAAAGATACCAAATGCAGGGACAATCTGTCTCACAATTTTTGTTAATGCAGAGAAGTTTACCACACCACCATAAAACAGTCCAGCAAAACACAACCATACAGCATATGAGGAAGTCTGGAAACATCTTATGGCTGTGGGAGATCCAAGTTTCAAAGTGCCTAAAACATAGCAGTGCTGAGCTTAACATACTGCAAGAGGAAGAGCATTTCCCAGTAGTCTAGCAGTGCAAGTTGCATTTCAGTGGCATCTCTACCAGATGGGATTACTGCATTTAAAGGCTGTAGGTAGTTGTTATTCTTGCTTAGACGTATCTCCTGCCCATTGTTTTGCAACATTTAAGTAATACATGAATGAGTCTTCATTGCCATGTTAGTACACTCCTAGATTAGATGAGTGTTCAGAAAATAACTGCCAAAGATATCAATTTGCTTTCAATTATTCACACCGAGATAACATTATAGTGCACCAGTGGCTGTGTACTTTAGTCCAGCCTTGAGCATTACACTTGGTTTTTGTCTTTCAAGAGTGAGGTGATCTATCAGCTATCCTATCAGGGATAGTCTAAGCAAGAATAAGAACTACCTACAGCCTTTAAATGCAGTAAGATCATCTGGTAGAGATGCCACTAAAATGCAGCTTGCACTGCTAGCCCACTGGGAAATCATGGAAAGGCACAAAAAAGTTCCTATTACAGAGAGGAAGCACTTGTAATTGAATATACAACAGTTGGCCCTTCTTATACACGGATTTTTTATAAACGGATTCAAACATCCACGGTTTGAAAATGTTCAAAAAAAGTATAAATTTCAAATATAATAAATAAAACTTTAACTTATATCCTACTTTTGGTTTCCACAATCAAAGCGGCATACAACCTTTTTTAAAAAATATAATATATACAATTCCCCCCCTTAAAAAGGATTAAACAATTCCATTCATTAAAATTACAGACAATAAAAATCTAAAAACAATATTACAATAATAAAATAATAAAATAACAGTGGGCAGAGTCTTCGCTTGTATATGACTGTGGGGTGAGCGTTACATGGCCAGGATCTATTCCGGGAAGGCCTGCCGGAAGAGATCCGTCTTGACAGCTTTCTTGAAGCTCTCAAGGTTGGCAATTTGACGGATCTTGTCTGGCAGGCCATTCCATAAAGTGGAAGTGATCGCGGAAAAAGTCCTCTGGGAGGTCTCCATCAATCTGGTCTTTGTGGACTGCAACAAATCCCTCCCAGAGGATCTGAGGGTACGGGGCGGATTGTACGGAAGGAGGCGATTCCTTAAGTAAATCAAACCTTGATTTTTCCATTTTATATAAGGGACACCATTTTGCTATGTCATATTTAATGGGACTTGAACATCTACAGATTTTGTTCTCTACAGGAGATATTGGAACCAAACCCCAGCATATAACAAGGGTCCACTGTACAACAAGAGAGAAAAAACCCAACTACTATGTGTCTAGCTTGATGCTCAAGTAAAGCATCATGTGAACACAGCTCTTGTATGAATCATAACTGAATACTTAAGACCTTTCTTCTCCATGCCTCTGAAATAGTGTCAGTCACCAGCTTGGCCTACTAGCCAACTTAGAAGTCCAGCTATTGGGTAACAGACCTATTCTCAAGCTCCCTAAGAGCCCTTTCACACTATGTAACTGTAGACCTATGTTTCTACTTTAAGTGCCAAGGAGTTTAACCTGTGTAAACCTGGGATCTGTAGTTTAAAGAGGAGCCCTCTGAATCCTCAGCTTTAGACCTCCTCTGGCACCACACTACAATCTACAGGTTGCAGACAAGTCAGGTAAAGTGTAATCACAGGGATATAACTGCATAGTGTGAGAGGACTCAAAAATTCTTCTGTTCTGCATAAAACTAGAAGGAAAGTCTAATGTGCATTGCAGAATTAATGCAGTTTGAGACTGCCAGGGACGTAGCCTGTGGGGTCCCGACTCCACCTTCTGTTAGATACAATGAATGGTGTGTGCCACTGCGCCATCGTGCCCAAGCCCCATTATAATGGTGGCACTTAGTCTGGACCCCCCCCCCCTTTCCCAAAATCCTGGACGAAGCCATAGCAGTTAAAGCAGTGTCAAGTTGCATTAATTCTGCAGTGAAGATTAGACCTAAATGTATTTTTTGCTCTTTCTGTAACTTTTAACTCAGAAAGCAGAGAAGCGAAAGAAAGAACAGATCTAATGCCATGCTACCAAATATTAACACCCTCCCCTCAGTCCAATTGCTTTGCAACAGTACTGTTACTGTGCAGCATACTAGGGGAAGGGAAAATCTGGAACTGTTGGCAAGGGTGGTATTGGCCATCTGCAGTGGAGGACAAGGGACGGTTGCTGAGCTTTTCTTTTCTCCAAGATGTCACTGCCAAGTAAAGCTAAAGGTCAGGCACAACTCTGTGCAAGCAGGCTGGTTTTGTTTTATAACCTCAGGAGCAGGGTGTGCATGTATGTGTGTTGAAACAACTGGCTACATGCAACTTATTTTTGAAATGTTCATGTTGTACAAGCTCCAATGCATAGTTCTAGTTGTTCCTCCTCCCAAAGTCCCAAAGTACAGGCATAGATTTAAAAAGGTGATTTAAAAAAAAATCTTAATGTTCCCTGCAAGCTGCTGTGAAAGAGCCAGAAAGTTTGATCCCTTGTTCTTTTGATCTGCCAGGGGACCAAATGTTAACCCTTCTTCTTCCCCAGACACACACACACTGAGAGGTGGGAATTGGCAGGGTCCCAAAGGAAGGGAGGCTGCTCTGATAGAAGAGATGCTTGTAGGCAGAGGGTGCAAACAGTTGGTGGAGAGAAGAAGGTGTCCTCTATTTGCTGCAAGTGAGGAGCCTTTAGCCATCTGGATGTTTGCACTGCATACTGGTTGGGGATTCTGAGAGCTGAAGTCTAAACATCAGATTCCAAAGAGTTCCCATCTCTTCCCTTTAGAGAAGAGAATCATGTAAAGCCCCTTCCCCGGATCTTGATGGACTGCAAATCCCAGCAGTCTTAACCAGCATAGCCAGTGGTAAGGGATGCTAGGAGTTGCAGTTCAAGAAATTTATGGGTCATTTGAGGATGATTATGAGACAATGTGACTGGTTAACAGAGACCGGGGTTTGATTCCCAGTTCAATCATGAAACGCACAGGGTGATCTTTGGTGAGTCACATTCTCTCAGCCTCAAGAGAAGGCTATTGCAAACTCTCTGAACAAATAATGCCAAGAAAGCCACATGTTAAAGGTCTCCTTAGGGTCACCATAAATCAGAAATGACTTGAAGGCACAGAACAAGATTACTCTCACTCCTGCTGTGAGGATTACTGAGAACATCATTGAAATGAACATTTGAAGTGTAGTGTACTAAAAAAATGCAAGTAATGATATGATACTTGTATGCTGTGTTGAAAGCAAAATGTGGTTCTAAAAATAAAAGCTATGAATTTAACACAAGAGCATAGTTTACAAGTGGACTCAAATGACTTGAGTGTACACACAGAAAGTATGAATGTTGTCTATGTCTATCAATTACAGAAAAAAGATCAACTGAAAACCAAAGGGAGAGTTGGCTTGTTTCATGTGAGCTTTTCCCGAATGGGATCTACTCCATTTCTTGCTCTGTCAGAAGTGTGTCTACTTGCTAAAACATAGCAGAAAAGAACCTAGGAATACTTTTTTGTGACTGTCCCAAACCAGATTTTACTTCCCTGGAAACCATTGTGAAACAGCCATGATGAGCCAGCCATGTATTTTTGCCTTTGGGGTAATAGCTGTGGCACTCCTGCTTGGCTCATCTCTCTCCAACCTCACATCTCATTAATTCACTAATTTGACTTGAGGCTGAGGAGAGACAGAGGGGCTAAGAAATGAATGAGCAGAAGCACCATAGCCACTACCTTACAGATAACTGGTGTCAAAAGTTTTGACCTTCAGAGGATTTTGGATTTCTGGATAAGAAGTGCTCAACCTGTACAAAACTTGCGAGAAACCCCATAATAAGGTTTCCATAAGTTGGAAAAGACTTCAAGGCACCCAACAACAACAACAACCTGTATCTAAAATTCAGTCATTCCTATTGTGAGGGTTCCCTTCTGAAGGACAAACATGCTTTGACATCTTTCGGTCGTTTTTACTCTGGTTCATAAGGCAAAGGTAGTTTTTTTTAAGATTAAAGGTTGCATATTATGTTTTAGCTAGGTAATCTTCTTGAACAATGATTACTGAATACTCTTGACTAGTTAAGTGCTCTTGAGCAAAGAGTAAATATGCCCCATTGACCAGGTAATTAGGTCCTTATCACACTACATTGTTATAGTGCCATATTTCACTTTAACTTGCATAGCAGCATCCTGTGGAATCCTGGGATTTGTAGTTTAGTGAGGCCCAAGAGCTCTCTGGCTGAGAATTCAAATGCTCCTTCTTTAATTGCAATTCCCAGGATTTCATAGGATGATACCACGGCAGTGAAAGTGGAATAATAGCACTGTAAGGGTGTAGTGGACTAAGGCTCTCAGTTTAAAATGTCTGTTTGGAACTGAAACTAAAAAGAAAAGAACTTCAGTGGCTTGCTGTGAAACAGTTTCCAGGGTGCAGCCATGTTAGTTTGTGGCAGAAAACAAAACAAAGTTCTTACATGGCATCTTACAAGCTATCACATTTATTTTGGTTTTGTGGAATTCAGCCCACTTAAAAAAACAAGTCAGTTTCAAAGGTACCAGAAGAATCTTTATTTCTTTTGAGAAATGTCATGACTTGTCAAGCATTAGTTTTATCAACGGCGTAGACAAAATACGAATATGTTATTAGTAGCCAGAAAAACATCTTCACTACACAGCAAGATTTTTTCTGCCCTGGTGCAAGCTAAGACTTTAAAACTTTTGTTATGGTTTGTATATGCAGTTACCCTCAAGCATCCAAGCAACTTCAAGCTTTTTAGTGAGCAAAACTAAGTTTCTTGCTCCAGGTCACAGACTCTTAATATAATATGTGTATATGGCAAAGAGATGAAGATTCCCAACACTTCCATCTCACTTAGCGGGCATCCTATTTCAAATATATTTGGAATATAAACAGGCAGGGTTTTGTAAAAAGAACCACAGTTTTGTTGAAAAGATCAAAACATATCTTGCTGATCATATCTCTGCTCATCATTGAAGGTTAAAACAAGACAGGATGGGCCAAAATGTGGAAGAATCATTCCCCAGGGATGCCTAAATACCTTGAAGGCACCAGATCCTGCCTAATTTCAGAAGCTAAGCAGTGTCAGGCCTGGTTATTACTTGGATGGGTGACCCCTAAGGAATAGTGGTATTTTAGGCTATATTTTGTGAACCAGCATGGTGTAGTGGTTTGAGTGTTGGACTACAACTTTGGAGACCAGGTGTGATTCTTAGCTTGGCCATGAAACCCACTGGGTGATCTTGGGCAAGTCATACTCTCTCAGCCTCAGGGGAAAGCAATGACAAACCTCCTCTGAACAAATCTTGCCAAGAAACCCCCATGATAGGTTTGCCTTAGGGTCTCCATATGTCAGAAATGACTTGAAGGTGCACAGCAGTAACATCTGTATTTCAGAAGACAGCAATGGCAAACTGCTTCTGGGTATTCTTTGCCTAAGAAATCCCTATGAAATTCATGGGGTCATCAGAAGCCAACAGACACATGCTTTATTTTATTGTCACACAATAAATGTGGGTGTTTTCACCTGATTTTAAAAAAACACAGACAAAAATGGTCATTGGATGCAACCAGGTGGAAGGCATACACACCAGAAGCTGCACTTTGCCCGCCACCATTGTAACTCTTTCTGCTTTGTAAGATACTGTGCTTTGCCTGTTTTCACATGAACTCTCCACCCAAAGCTTTAACCAGTACTAATGGAAGAATCACACTGTGTTTCTTTAATTGTTCTCTTTCAGACCGTCCTGGAATGCTTGACTTTAAAGGCAAAGCCAAGTGGGATGCCTGGAATAATTTGAAAGGTAAGACTTGAACAAAAACTGATGAACGGACAGGTCTGACTAGAGACATGGATGGGCAGTTCTCAACCAAAAGTTCAGGCTGTTAGTAAAAGGAATTTCATTGAATGTAGCTGTAACAAGCTGTATGTTGCTAGTATGGAAGGCAAATTTACCTTTGCACATGGGGGAAGATCTCCACAAGGCCATCTAAAATTTGAATAAGTAGTTTGTTTGCAGCCTCCAATGTAGTTACCTAGGCAGAATATTTCTTAGGGTATCAGTAGTTCGACTGGCTTCCTGGTTTTTCTGACTGGCAAGAAACTGGCACACTAATAGTACATCTAGCACCTTTGAAACTGTGTGAAAGAAATTGTAGCATAAGCTTTCGTAACGTTGATCTACCTGTTGGCATGTGAGGAAGTAGACCAAGTGTAAGAATGCTTATGATACAACTTCTTTTGCACAGTTAATCTTCCTCCTGTATGATTTTAAACTGCTTTTGCCTGATGTGTTTTATCTAAGTAACTATACATAACTAAGTCACTTAACTATACGTTACTTACTTCATACTTGTTAAGTAAATGAAATGGCTTGCTCTGTGAGCATCAGAGATCTGTTCTTCTGTCAATCAGGGCATAGCATGCTGACATTTCCACCTCCCCTGCCTCCAGCGGTCTCTGGTGTGATTATCAGAAGTGGGATCCCTATAGCAATTCCTCCTCACATTAGAGATTGCTGGCATGAGGTAGTAGAAATGTCAGTGTGCTGCACCCATATCAACAGGAGAAAATACCTTTGTTCACAGCAGCAGCTGCCTGGTAAAGCAGGATTGGGGGACTTTCATGGCAATAGTGCCATGAACATGAATACATAGGGACCATGAATACAAATTAGTTCCACATATGAGAGGCCATCGTGGTGTAATGGTTTGAGTGTTGGACTAAGACACTTGAGAGAGCAGCAGTTGAATCCTGGCTTGGCCAAGGAAACCCACTGAATGACATTGGGCAAGTTATAGTCCTCAGAGGATGGCAATGGCTGTCTTGCTATTGGCAATCTTGCCAAGAAACCCCCATGATAGGTTTGCCTTAGGTTCGCCATAAGTTGGAAACTACCTGAAGGCACATAGCAACAACAGCGTGGAAATGTAATTACCATGTCATCATAAAGACTTTCCCATTTCTATGTATGGTTGTAAAAGCTGTACCGTGAAGAAACTATCTAGGAAGAAAACCATCTCATTTGAAATGTGGTGCTGGAGAAGAGTTTTCTGGATACCGTGGACTGCTAAAAAGACAAATAAATGGGTCCTAGAGCAAGTCAAGTCTGAACTCTCCCTAGAAGCCAAGATGACTGAACTGAGACTGTTGTTCTTTGGACACATCATGAGAAAACATGACTGACTAGAAAAGATATTAATGCTTGGTAAAGTAGAAGGCAATAGTAAAAGAGGAAAACCACATACCAGATGGATAGATTCAATCAAGGAAGCCACAGCCCTTAGTCTGCAACACCAGAGCAGGGCTGTTCAGAATTTGGTGACTTGGAGATCCCTCATTTATAGGGTCACCTTAAGTCAATGTTGACTTGACAGCAATTAAACAAACTAACAAGTGTAGGTTATGCATCCACAACTGCGATGGTGAATTCCAGCCTGTCTTTTGGTTTAGGTCAATATTATGTTTATCATGTTCATACATGAATCTTTGTAGCTTTCTGCACTTAATGTACTTTTTGGGTAGTGTGAAAAAACTGCAGATGACTGTTTTTATGCTTTCACACCTGTGTTTCATGACATTCATCCACCAGGCACCAAGTAATCCCTAACTTGCTGAAGTGGAAACTCCATAGTAAAAATCCAAACACATGAAGATAACACTGTTGTACTGCTGTTTCAAACTTGCCACAGCAGATCAGTCAAAGAAGCAGCAGGTCTACTTGTAGTGTTGTGACTACTAGTTAGGGCCCACAATGGATTTCCCTTGCTTTTTGAAACAGAGTTGAACTAGTAGTCTTATAGCTAAAAGGCTGAGCCACAATGCTGAGCTCCCCCACCCCCAGAGATCCCATAATTAGAGATGACAAATAATTGTGCAGCATACAGTTACAATACATATATTTTGCCCTGAAAACTGTTACTTAGCTGGATATGTCATAAACCATGAAGATGAGCTGTTACCCTCACAGGCAGATTGAGTTCCCAAATCAAACTTAGATGCAGAAGGAATAAGATCCATGAACAATATCCTGGGCTTCTGTGATAAATTATCACAGAGAAGACATTTCCATCTAGTCTGTTGCCATAAGGCATCAAGCTCTTTCACAGTACACAGTTATAATCCTTGATTCCCCCTTAACTAGCAAGCCTGCATCCTATGGAGTCCTGGAGTTTGTAGTTCAATCAGAGGCACCAGATTGGCCCCCTGGCTGACAATTCTGCTGGCTCCTCCTTAAACTGCAAATTCCAGGATTCCACAGGACGTTGTCATTGCAGTTAAAGTGGAATCATAGCACTATAACTGCACAGTGTGAAATAGCCCATGAATGCAACTTAAAATCATTGTATTTCTGTATACATGGCTAATCAGTCTCTCTGTCTTTCATTTCCCTTTTAGGAATGTCCAAAGAAGATGCAATGAAAGCATATATAGCAAAAGTAAAAGAACTACAGGAAAAATATGGAATGCAATAAGATCCAACCTGCATGCCTTTGTGGGAAAATGCCTTACTAATACTCCTGTGGGTAAAGAAACAGCACTACTCTGTGCTGCAGTGCCAAGAGTGGGTGCCACTTAGCCACTGATAGCTGTGTAAATCTACTTCTAATGGTTTATAGAATAAAACGGTTAAATTCCTAAACTTGGCCTGTGTAGCTTTGATGCAATGATAAGGTGTGACTTTCTCCACTTGTTTCCTCAGCAAGGAACCAGGGTATAGGTTTCTTGTCACAAAGGGGCTGAACAGACCAGCAAAAAGAGCCGGCAGCTTGAGGTCGTAATGTATGCACGACACATCCCCCAAGCCACCAGGAGGCTGCCATGAAGCTACCCAAGCAACCACACAGCAGCAGCATTGTGGAGTTTTAGCAGTGCAGCATTTAGATGCCGCACACCGCCAAAACGCCAAAAAACTGTCACTGTGCTAACAAAAACACCTTTTTACCGGTGCAAAAAGGAGCTGCATTTTGTTGCTGCTTTTTGCACCTGGAAAATGCCAGATTGGGGCCATGGTGTATGGTTGCTGAAGCCCCAATTCAGTGCCCAAAGGGGCAGTGGCAAGCCGCTCCTTCAGGCTGGTCAGTTCCACCCCCAAGGGCCCTATAGACAGGCCAAAATAAAGCTGCTTCAGGTCACTTTGGAGGTATGCTTTTTAAATGATGCATGCATCCTAAGAGGCCAGAAGCCACACCAAAGCCACACTCCAGTCCTAAGGACTAGACCACAGCTTTGGCACAGTTTCTGCCCTCTTAGGACACATGCATCATTTAATCAGCATACCTCCAGGGTGCCCTGAAACAGCTTTATTTTGGCCTGTATGTATGGGCCCTAAGGTGCGGTACAGACCACCAAAAAGCAGCATACCAGTGCCAGTATTAGGGTTAGGGAGTGTGCACCATGTACACGCTCCCTAACCCTAATACCTGCTGGCGGCGGCATAAAGGCAGCGCCTTGTACACACAAGTGCCACCATTATGACATCACGGCCGCACCACATCCAAACATCCTGTTGGCCAATGGTGCTTATTAGAGTATCTATGCAACTGCTCACCGGCCTGCCCCTGGAAGAAATATCCCAACTGTGGCATCATCCTGAGATCATCCACTGAGAGGCACCTGGACACTGGTAGTACATGACACTGCAGATGTAAGGATGGTGTGAAGATTGGTTCCACCTGAATTTTGCCTTGATGTTCCACGTTCTGTTCCAGCTGGAGCAAAATCTATTCCAGCATCACTGGCTTCCTGACCAATGTTTGCATGCATCATTCCTTTGGTGTTCAGCCAGGACACTTCACTCATGCCTAGTGGCACAGTGGTTAAATGCCAGTACTGCAGCCACAACATTGTAAGTTCAATCCTAGAGGGCTCCAAGGGCCGCTCAACCTTCCATCCTTTCGTAGGTTGGTAAAATGAATACCCAGCTTGTTGGGGGCAATTAGCTTACATGTAGTAAACCACTTATGGGGTGCTAGTTCACTGATAACCGGTATAGAAATGTACTTCCTATTGCTAGTAAAAAACATGGAATGCTCATTCTACTGGGCTGGTCCAGTGGTGCTGCTCACTATAACACAGAGTACTGCCTTTGAGATCCAGTTTATCTCAAATCAGATTTGAGACAAACTGGATTTCAAAGGCAGTAGCCTTTTATCTTGCAAATAAAATTTAATTTCCTGGACTGAATCTCCCAGTACCCACTTGGCTAGAAGGAGCGGGTGCACACCTGCATCAGTACCCTTCCATACCATCTGAAACACAGTACTACAGCTAGAACATCTTGACCAAATGCAGGATCCTGATTAACATTGCTAAAACCTTTTGCCTTTCTCCTGCATCATTTTTAACACCATTGTCTGATAAAGAAGCCAGTTGAGCTTCAAAAGCTTGCAACATGTTGGCCTTATAAAGGCACAGTATCACTGTTTTGTGGATTTTGGATGATGCTGTGCTTTGCTATATGGCCAACACAGCTACCCCTGGATATGCCTAAAATGAATGAATGAAGTGTGGCTCAGCAAAATGTTGGCAGTATGCAACTCTCTGCATTCTCCACCATTGGCTATGCTGGCTTGGGTTGCTAGGAGCTGTACTTTGACAACATCTGGAAGATTACTCAGTTCCCACCCTGGCCTAAAATGTGAGCTTCTCATGTTATTGACATTATCACTCAACTTTCTTGTGAGAGTTCCTCTTTACCTAAACCAGCCTGACTTTGGATTAAAACTCCCATAAGCCCCATGTAGCTTGGCCAATGATTGAAAATTGTAAGAGCTGCAGCTCAAGACACCTGGGGGGCACTAGGTTGTCCATTTCTGTACCAGCATATTGTAAGAGGCACCTGTTAGATCTCACAAATTTCTATAGAAATTGAGCTGTACCAAACCTTCCAGTGCAAAAAGCTGTCTTGGTCACTAGAGGGAGCCAGTGAGCTGCCATTACCCACTGACTGTTCTGAAATTCTTAACTGCATTTGCTAAACAGTACATAGCACCAGCTGCAAGTTTACTGGGCAAGATCCTTTGCTTTCTGAAATGAGCATTCACTTATCTGAAATCAACAACTACTTTTTCAGTCCTTTGCTTGGAGGTAACCAATACGACTTGAGCTCATTGAGTTCAAGAACAATTAATACAGTCATTCCTACACATTTGCAGGTTTGACTTTTGCAGATTTGATTATTCATGGATTATTTGTTGCCACTGCCACCACTTCCCTAATACCATTTTTAATAAGGACTGCAAGCCTTGTAAGACTGAGAATGAATATGCAGCAAGGCTTATAAGTCCCTATTTAAAATGTCATTGGGCAGCAGCAAGCCCCACGAGCTGCCCACCTCTGTCTTGCAAAGGAACTGCTCTACCTCAAATGCATCCATGGTGGGTTGAATCTGTGGATTATACTTTGCATGTGTATTAAATATAGTTTGAGGGGCCTAAAATTATTTGTGTTTTTTCCACTTTTGCAGGGGTCCTACACCTCTAACTCCAGCAAACATGAAGGACTGACTGTACTGGCAAATACTTCCTTTGCATACAGATTCATTTATGGTTGTTAATTGGTATCAAGTCACTTATGGCAACTCTATGAATGAGAGACCTTCAAGGCACCTTGTCATCAACATCACTGCGCAGATCCTGCAACTCAGGGATGTGGCTTACTTGATGGAGTATATCCCCATAATACAGTCTTCCTCTTTTCCTTCTGCCTTGTACCTTATCAAGTATTATTGTGTTTACTAATACAGTAGAGTCTCGATTATCCAGCCTTTGATTATCCAACATTCTGGATTATCCAATGTCGCTGCTCAATGATTTCTTTACATTTTCAGAGGACTGAACTGTTTATACAGTACATATTGTACATCATGATGTTGATCAGTGATTTCTTTACATTTTTTAGAGGACTGTTTATACATTACAATGTTATTCCTATAACGTTACTGCAACATTACTTTTACTGTTACTGCAATAAAACTTCAATACGTTTGCAATTTATAGTGATTTCAAGGCTTTTCTTGGACCCTCCGGATTATCCAACATGTTCAGCTATCCAACTATCAGCCCGCCCGTTTATGTCGGATAATCGAGACTCTACTGTATGTCACCTCATCTCAAGATATAGTCAAAGTACAAAAGCCTCAGTTTGGCCATTTCCTTCTAGGAGAGAGTACTGGCTTGATTTGGCCTTGCATTCATTTACAGTCATCCACTGGGGATCCATTCTGGACCCACCTACCCTCAGATAGCAAAAAATGTGGGTCCTTATGTCGCATTCTTTACAATGGACACATATGCATGCCCACATGCACAGGCATCCACTGAAAAAGCCAGGGCCTGCCATCTGTGGAAGCTTAGATCTGTGGATAGCACAGGCACACTGTATTTGATTTTTCAACAGGCTATGGTATCCAGATAACTCTTTTCCAGCACCACATTTCATATGAGTTGATTTTCTTACTGTTAAATTTTGTAGCTCATATGTAGTCATAATTTTTGTTTTCTTGATGAGCTTCATAATTTGAAAGCAGATCAAGATAGTTTAGGAATTTCCATAGTTGGGTCATCGATCAGAGCAGAAGCTGTAGTCAGGAAATGAGAAGAAAACTAAGACTTAGAAGGACAGCTATGAAAGAACTAGACAAGATCTTGAAGTGTAAAGATTCATAATTAAATACCAAAGTTAGGATTGTCTATGCCATCATATTTCCCATTTCTATGTATGGTTGTGAAGGCTGGACAGTGAAGAAAACTGCAGGGGGGAAAATAAAACTCATTTGAGAAGTGGTGCTGGAGAATGGTCCTGGGAATGCCATGGACGGCTAAAAAGATCAATGGATGGATCCTAGAGCAAATGAGACCTGAATTCTCCCTGGAAGCAAAGATGATTCAACTGAGGCTGCATTTTGGCCACATCATAAGAAGGGACTTGCTGGAAAAGACTGTAATGCTTGGGGAAAGTAGAGGGCAATAGGAAAAGAGGAAGACATTCCAGATGGAGAGACTCAATCAGAGAAGCCACAGCCATGAGTCTAAAGGAGCTGAGCAGGGTGATTGAGGAATAGGATGACTTGGAGGTCCCTCATACATAGGATTGCCATGGGTTGAAGTCAACTCAAATGCAATTAACAGCAACAAGGTAGAAGCTCAATATATTGGGATATTTGGGAAGGACGTAACATACCTGAACTATCCAGGGGTAGCCATGTTGGCCATGTAGCAAAGCACAAAGACAACATTCACAAAACAGTGATACCTTTATTAGAACAACCAAAATGCACAAAATACATGATGCAAGCTTTCAAGGCTCCTCTGGCTTCTTAATCAGGCAAAGGTGTTAAATGTCATACAGGAGGGAAAAATGATGATATTAGTCACAAACCTACATTTTGTCAAGATGTAGCAGTTGTCAATTCAGGTGATATGGAGGACATTCATGCAGGCAGGGTCCTCCTCCTCCTGGCCATGTGGGTATTCCAGGAGATAAAATGTAAATTCCATTAGCAACACAAAAAGAGATGGTCTTGAGATCCAAGTTGTCTTCATCATTTGTGAAGCTACAAACTCCTTGGCCTAACAAACCACCTGAATTGAGAACAGTCAGATCTTGACAAAGTTCAGGCTTGTGACTAACATAGCCATATTTTTCTTCTTTCTCCTGTTTGATTTTAACATCTTTGTCTGATGAAGAGGCCAATGAAACTTCAAAAGCTTGCAACATGTATTTTGTGCATTTTAGTTGTCCTAATAACAACATCACTGTTTTGTTGTGTATTTTGGATGTTATTATATATACCTGAATTATGCTCAGTTTTATATTATGTCAGCATAAACTTGTGTTTCCATTGCAATGAACCTTGAAGATGAGCTAAGGTAGATTGTACTAGTAAGACTGTGATATTTTGTTTGTAGCAGTGTGCATCCTTTTGTTTTAGTTGTATCTTATTACGGTTTATCTTAGAATCATATAGAGTTCTCTTCACCCCTTTTTTTTAAAAGATAGAATTGGTCCTGCCTTTTAGAGCTGAATGGATAAACAGGTGCCACAGACTGCTTTGTTTTGGCAAAATCATTTCTGGTGAAAAGACATGTTGGATAGCACATTTGCTCCTGCTATCTTTTAGAACTGCAGTCCTAAAAGAGAAAGAAAGCTTTTTCTCTGTTTGATCATATACTCAGTTGAGTTGGTCTCAGTTCTCACCTTTAACCAAGCCTGTTTAGATACAGCTGTAAAACCACATCCTTCAGATACAGCTGTAAAACCTGAGCAAAGGTTGATCTACATATGATGGTTGTGGTTGGTGTTGGTGTGCATTGTATATCTGTACAACATGGCTGCAGAGACAGTTGTCTGGTTCAGAAGAGGTGCTTTTTCTGATGAAAATTTCCCAGCTCATCTTTCCATGGAGTGTGTGTGTGTGTGTGTGTGTGTGTGCATATATGCCTTCACGTTACCTGTCAACGTATGGTGATCACATGAATTTCATATGGTTTTCTAAAGCAAGGAATACTCAGAGGTGGTTTTGCCAGTTCCTTCCTCGGAAATATAGCCTACAGCAGAACCTGGTATTCACTGGTGGTCTCCTACACCATCAATAACCAAGACTGACTGCTTAGCTTCCAAGGAATAGATACAAGTTTAGTCTCTCTTATCTGAAATGCTTGGGACAGAGGTGTTCTGGATTTTGGAGTTTTCCAAATTTTGGAATACTTGCATATACATAATAAGATCTTGAAGTTGAGACCCATGTCTAAACATGAAATTAATTTCTGTTTTTATACACTTTATATACATTGCTTGAAGGTAATTTTATACACAGTATTTTTAATAACTTGTTGCACGAAACAAAGTTCATGTACAATGAGTTGTCAGAAAGCAAAGGTATCTCAAAAGAGCTTCAGCTGGAGTTTCTAGATGTTCCTTACATTTCTGAATAGGCCCTTCTTATACTATTATGTTTATGTTTATTTATATCCCATCTTCCTCCCAGTAAAGGGACTCAAGGTGGCTTACAAATCTAAAACAGTCAAAGTTAAAACACTATAAAACATGCAAAATACAAGTTTAAAAACAATTAAGCAAGTCCAACAATTAAAAACATTACATTATTAAAAGTTAAAGTTTAAAACTCTTTAAAACAAAAACAAAACAGCACCCCTGTCATGTGAAAGCCTAGTGGAAAATCGCATGCTGAGTGGTTTAAAGGGTGCTTTTAAAATGGTGCTTCCTGGTATTCTTTAAATTTTACTTTTAGTGATTCAACTTCCCACTGTGCCCATGAGAAAATATTGCTGCACGTTCCTACTTTCAATATAGCTGACTTTCCATATGGGCTGACAGCAGAGCTGAAATCCTGTCTGATCTTGGAGGGTCAGCAAAACAGGGTCAGCCCTGGTTAGTATTTGGATGGGAGACCACCAAGGAATATCAGGTGCTGTAGGTTACTGGTATATTTTAGAGGAAAGAACTGACAAAACCACCACTGGGTATTCCTTGCTAAGAAAACCCTGTGACATGCATGGGGTCACCATAAATCACCAGGTGCCATGAAGGCAAGCACACACAGTTGTAATAATTACATGCGTTGCCCTTAAAGCAAATGTGTCCTGGAATGTAGCTAAAGCTAGTAAACACTTCCATTTTTCATTCCCCACACACCCTTTGGGGCTTCAAATTATTGTATTGTTTCACAACACATTGGCGAACTTGCTCTGTTTTGCACAGAACAGCTTCCACTCGACATCCTGTTTTTCATTATAACTGCCAATCGAAAGCAGCAAAAGTATTGTGTAGTTTGAAGGGAGCCAAAATGAGGCAGCCTGCTTCCAGCCTAACTCCTGCATAGCCTTGAAAGCAAGTTATATAATCTGTGCCTCTATTCTGGAGAGATAAAAAAAAGTGAGCCCACAGCCTTAACTTAATCTTGTTTGTTTGCGATGTGATAAGATGCATCCAAAGTCTGCGCATGTTTACCACATCTCAAAGGCTGAAAATGTCACACCAACCACAAACATAGCAGCTCAGGAGCCTGCCATCACCGCTTCCTGAGTATATCATAGGAGTAACACTTGTCTACCTTATAGAACTATTTGTTGTCAAGCATGTTGAACATCTAAAATGTGCTGAGCACAATGCTAATCAAATTCAAAATGGTGCAGCCAGCTATTTCAGGACATTGAGTGATATATATGATTAAGATGCCAATTTTGATGATTGGAAGATCGGTAGGTTGGCAGTTCAAGGCCCAAGTGCTGCATGATGGGGTGAGCTCCTGTCACTAGTCCCAGCTTCTGCCAACCTATCAGTCGGAAAGACAGCCAGACCACTGCTCTAGCCTAGGGTTGCCATAACCCTGCTGCAACCCATGGGGCCTCGCTGCCCTCCTCCTCTTCCACCTCGCATGGCCGCGTGGAGGAAGAGGACAGCGAGGCCTTGGGCGGAGGAGGCGAAGGGGGAGGCGGTGCCTCCTGCGCGTGGCCGCACCACCCTCCCCGCCTCCCTGCGGCCCCGCGCCCTCTTTCCCAGCCTCCTCGGAGGCTGAGAAGGAGGGCAGGCTTTGGCGATCGCCAGCGGCCCTGCGCCCTCCTTCTCGGTCTCCTTGGAGGCCAAGAAGGAGGGCAGGCCCTGGCGATCGCCAGAGGCCCCACGCCCTCTTTCCCGGCCTCCTCGGAGGTCAAGAAGGAGGGCAGGCCCTGGCGATCGCCAGAGGCCCCGCGCCCTCCTTCTCGGTCTCCTCGGAGGCCGAGAAGGAGGGCAGGCCCTGGCGATCGCCAGCAGCCCCGCGCCCTCCTTCTCGGTCTCCTTGAGGCCCAGGGCCCAGGCGGCGAGGGAAAGCCTCCCATAGAGGAGGATTCCCTTGCCGCTTGGGCTCCCCACTGCGATTGCGGCGAGGCCCGGGGCCCAGGCAGCGAGGGAAAGCCTCCCCTATTCAAATGTAGGACACACAAAAAAATGTGTCCTACATTTGAAAAATTTGTCCTACATTTCCCCCAGTTTGGAGGTCCGGATGTATGGCAACCCTACTCTAGCCAGCCCTGCATTTTCTACCCTGATTTGTAGTACCATACCCTCCAACATTCCACAGACCAAAACTGGGACCCATATAGCCAAGCAAACATTAGAGTGTGGCCAAGATGGAAAAAATTACACATAAGCTAAGGGAAGCTGCAGAAGTTTGCTTTTGCCTGAACCTACAGAGAAAAGATTCCATCCCTTCCTCTCCTTACTGCTGAAGTAAACTAAGAACAAAGGGAGAGAGTTGGAAGTGGAGAGAGAAACTGACATTTTAGAAGCAGGTGAAAAAGTGGGATGCCAGAGGATTAATCAGAACTGTCTCTGCCAAATTGGGACAGTTGGTATGCAGTACCTCTCCACAAGGCCTTTGCCAGTACGCTACAACTGGGGGAACTGAGGTCCTCTAGATATTTGAGACTATAACTCCCATGCTGAGGTACCCTTGCCCATGCTGGTGGGAGCTTCTGAGGTCTGAAGTTAGAGCACCTGGACACACCTGTCTGGGATCTCTCTACTGGAGACACTAGGGGCTGAACCTCGGGCCTTGTGCAGGAAAAGCATGCAATCTTGCTCTCAGCTAGGAATAATCTACATGATATGATATAAAATCACAGCCCTACTCTGCGTAAACAAGGAGTTTCAATGATTTCTCTAGGGAGCTATGAACTGCTTTAATCACATCTTAAAGCCCTCAATTGCTGTGTTTGCAGGACAGCGTTTGGACTTTGATAGCAACAGTGTTCCAGTCTGATAAGGCATGGGTGTTCTTTCTTATAGTCCACACCCTGTAACCCTTCTTGAAGCAGTAATGACTTGATCAAATATGACATGTGCAAACAAAAGCTAGCCACCTATAGGCTGTGAGTACCCATAAAACCCTGCTTTGTCATTCCAAAACATATAAAATCAAACTTTTATTATTTGAGACCTTTAGCCTATTCCTGAAGCCATTCAATGCTGGCTCAGGGAGGGAGTGTGAGCTTCCATACATTTTTACAGTACATTCAAATAAATACATCTTCCTTCAAAAATCAATCAATCAAACAAATCGAGGGGTTGATCCTAAAGGAAGAATGCAAGTACAGATTTACTAGGGAACAAGCTTCATTTAACACAGTAAGCTTGCATAGGATTACACTGGGGCAAGACAAACATTCTGCCAGCCCATACTGTCTGAGTGCTGATAGTCCTACTGGCACACCTGCTCACCAATTAACATTACTAATATATCAGTAGATGACATACTAAAATTTTATCTGCTATAAGTGGTTGAGAAAGGGAGGTACATATATATGATTTTATCCATAGATGTGAGAAACACAAATTGCTCTTGCTACAGGTGTCTGATGAAGTCAGGAGAAAGTCTACTTTTAAATATAAGAGAAAAACAGAGTTTGTCAAAAGGACATCCCAAGCCTCAAATTGGGAAGATGAGTATGGCAGGCAGGTTTGATGCCTCTATCTGATGCCTTTGGGCAGCTTCCAGCATCCTGTAGAGCTTGGGAAAGTGACAGCTTTTTAACTACAGTGCCCTGAATCCTCTATCAGTTGTGGTCGCTGTGGGAACTGGGAAACTGTCCTAGCTCTGTCCATTTCCTTTCAACTCTAAAGCATTTGGGAGCTGGGTGAGGATTGGGCTGTGACACTATGTATCACCATGGGACATTATGGACTCAGAGACCATTTACCCTCATGCAAACCACCCTCAATGGTCTGTTCATTTGCTAAACACCTTGGCCTCCAAAGCAGTTCTGAGAGTAAAGAATGAATGTTCCTCTAAGGCAGCCTTCCCCTGCAGCCTGTTGTCCTCCAAGTGTGTTGGATCAGAGCAGGGCCTCTGAGGGGGACAGGAGTTGTAGTCCAACACATCTGGCTGGGGAGATTACTCTAAACCAATTCCCAAAGCAATAAAGCCATTGTTGGAAGGACTCAGTGGGCCTCAATTCTACTATTAGTTCTATCTTGGTAGATATCTACAGGCTGCTTTTAAAATGCAATTACATTGGAATATACCACCATTGACAATACTGATCACATAACGTCACCTCCAATCCATAGTTGCTATCTTCCAACCTTGGTTAGAAGTGTCCCTTTTCATTGACAGGGGAAACTCATCAATAAACTCTCAATCTTACTTAATATTCATTAACCCATACTGTAGGTGTGAAACATCACTGCCGCAGCAGTTTCAATATCAGCAAGCACAAGGTGTGTTTATCTCCTTTCCCCTGCCCCCCCCCCCCCCCCCGATATTCCCAAGGTGGCTTATTTCCTTTATTTTATTTTCTGTTTATTTTCTTTAACTTATTATATTAGCATAACTCTGAAATTGTATTGAAAACTAAAAATTATTTTAAAAAAACAAGGTAGGCAAGGAGGCAGGATTAAGGAACACGTGGAAGAGAGTGCAACGACAGAAACAGCCCCAGTCATGCTATTGGGAGATGTGCAGTAATGACTGCTTTGAAACTGGTATGTTTCCATTTTGATCAACTAAAGTGATTGCAGTGAGAAAAGGGCTTGTGGTAATGTCCTTGAACAGCTCAAATTAATCAGTGGAAACATGGTAAACAAGGATCTCTTTTAGTGGAAACTGACCACTGGATTTAGCTCAGATTTTTCTCAGCATTTCATCAGAGAAAAGAGAGGAACAATGGAGTAAATAGAGTGCTGCCCCTCACTCCCTACACCTTTCCTTGACCCTACTTGCCAATGTAAGAATGCCATGAGAGTACCAAAATTTTAGACCATTAGACTGTTCTTGTATCCCCTTGTATTTTTGTTATGTGCCTTCAAGTCGTTTCTAACTTATAGAGACCTTCAGGTGAACCTATCATGGGGTTCTCTTGGCAAGACTTGTTCAGAGGAGGTTTGCCAGTGCCATCCCTTGAGTCTCAGAGCATGTGACTTGTCCAAGGACATCCAGTGGGTTTCATGTCTGAGTGAGAATCAAACCCTGATCTTCAGAGTCGTAGTCCAATGCTGAAAACACTACAACACACTGGCTTTTTTATTCAGCATCCCAAAGAAAGTTAAAGTAACATATGAGGAATGGAGTGTGCTAGCCCAACCTTCCTCTGCAACAGCTTTGAGAAAGAAGAAGAAAGCGTCTTCTGGCATTGTTAACTGCCTTCATGTCAATCTTGACCCCTGGTGACCCTATGGATGAGACATCTCCAGGCCCCCCTGTCCTCTTCTGCTCTGCCCAGCTCCTGCAAACTCATATTCATGGACTCTTTAATTAAGTCCATCCATCTAGCATGTGGCCTTCCTCTCTTTCTACTTCCTTCCACCTTTCCTAACATTATTTGTCTTCCAACAATTCATTCCTTCTCATGACGTGTCCAAAGTATGATAGTCTAGTCATGTCATCTTGGCTTCTAAGGATATTTCTGGCTTGATCTAAGACCCATTTGTACTTTTAGCTGTCCCTGGAATCCTCAGCACTCTTCTCCAGCATCACATCTCAAATGAGTTGATTTTCCTCCTGTCTTCCTTCTTCACTGTCCAGCTGTCATCCATACATGGTAATAGGGAATACAATGGCCTGTACGATTCTGACTTTTGTGCCGAGTTGTATGTTTTTGCATTTTAGGATCTTTTCTAGTTCTTTCATAGCAGCCCTCCCCATTTCTTAATCTTTTTCTGATTCCCTGGCTGCAGTCCCTGTTCCAATTAATGTTTGATCCCAGATATGAGAATGCTTTTACTATTTCTATTTCCTCATTGTCTTGTTTGAATGTGTGTAAGTTCTCTGTGGTCGTTATTTTTGTGTTCTTGAAAATCTGAGTTCTGGTTAGCACTGAGGTCTGAAGAAGCTCTCATTTTCAGAGTGGTGCAGGAGCTCACTACATGGTTGTAAAATCACAGTCTGATAGCATTTTTGCAACACAGCTTGTGAAAAACTATTGTTAGAACTATGTGTTATGCTCAAGCACCACTGAATAGTACTGAAAAAGACTGTCAAAATGGCTTCACATTTTGCTGGGAGTGGTTGTCCAAATGTCTTTTGAAAATTTGCCAGCATAAACATCTTCATACCATTTTATGAGTAGATAAAGCTATTTTTCATGTGTGTTTACAGTCAGTTATAAGTAGATGGAATTCTGTTTAGACCTCCATCTCTGTGATGTTTAACCATTGTTTATTTGTCTTGCTAGCATTCATAAAATGTACTGAGGTAGATTTGAGTCACTAGTAATGTTAGTCATTCTGTATCATTTCTGCAGTTTATGGCATAAGTAGCTGGCAATCTATTATAGCCTTGCAATTTTGTGATTGTTTACTATTTGTGTATACATTTTAATATTGCTGATGTTATCACAGCGGGTGATTATTTTTCATACATTCTTAATATATTACATACTGTTTTGGTTATTTGGTTTATTTTCTTGCTGGGTATGAGTTCTTATGATTGAGATCCTTCCCTTTTGTATTTGTTTCATGGCATATAAAATGCAAGTGACACACAGAGTAAGTAGCAGGTGTAGGTTTCAGTGATTCCGAACAGCCCAGTATTGCTAAATCAGCATTCTTCCACTACAATGTTTTGTAATGTGTGCTGTCATTATCTCTATCACTTTTATGAGGAGCAACATCTAAAGAAGTAGACGAATCAGTCTGCTGAATTTAAAACAACAACAGTGACAAAGATTCTCACACCCTGTGTGGTAATAAATTTACAAATTTCCTATACTTGGAGCTTTCACTGAATCAACTACATTCTGCACCATCAAACTATCTTTAGTTTGATTGTGTTCTAGTCACAATGTTTTGTCAGCTGTCTTTGCCCCAGTTCTAAGAAGCGAGGCGTTTTGGTTGTTCCAGCAGTTGCCCAGGGTCCTGTTTCCTTAGAAAGAAGTCAGTAGAAACTGGTGGCGATTCTGTGATACAAGGCTGATTTCTACACATAGGCAGACTGAGTATAAGTCAAAAGGTTCACAGCATTGGCACTCCAATAGATTCTTGTTCCTCATCGGCTTTTCAGAAAAGCCATGGTGTCATAAGATTTCCTGCAAAAAAGCAAAGTCAACTCTCTTCTTACTGTCTGAATAACAACACATACTCACTTCCTGCTATATACACAGGCCTTCTCTTATTAAAAGTGGAAATAAAGAAGGATGGATGGCCGACAGACCCCAGCCAGTCAGCCATCTTTGCTGCTTTCTTCAGACATTCTGCCCCTGAAATATCAGAGTGTTACAAGTCATCCACTATCTTTCCTGAAGTCTTCAGGCAAGGATAGGAACAATTTGGCCTCCTATAAGTGGTTGGACTAGAAATCTCAACATTTCTTGCCACTGACTATGCTTAGGGCTGCTAGGACTTGCAGTCTGATAATAACTGGAGGGCTGCATGATTGCCATCTCTTTGTTAAGAAGCATTGCCTCAAGGTGTTAGCACTACAAAATTCTTGCCAGTCAAGAATTACAGAGTTGGAAATGATCCTAGATCTCTTTACAGTTCATTTTAAAACAATACAGCACCCATTAGGCTGTTCCTTAAAAACTTTGTTTTAAATGCCTGTCGGAATAAAAGAAAAGGTTTTGCCTGCTGATGGAAATACAGCTAGGGGGCATTCTAGCCTCCTTAGGCAGGGGACTTTATCACATGGGAGGAATTTCTCTTAATTTCGAATGAAAAGAAAGTGGGGCCAGAACGCATTCATGTGAATTTGCTAGTTCAGTGAATTTACGTGAATTTGAATTGCATTTGAACTGCATTGCTCGAAATTGCATTATTATTATTAACCTTTATTTATGAAGCGCTGTAAATTTACACAGCGCTGTACATGCAATCTTTTTAGTTAGACGGTTCCCTGCCCTTGGGCTTACAATCTAAAAAGACATGACACAGAAGGAGAAGGGAGTGGTGGAGGGAAAGGGTAGGAGGTCCAGCAGTTCCTATCTACCTCTAAGGCCTGGACCAAGGCAGATGGACTGGAGGGAGGGCTTGGCTTCATAATGGATGGTTAATCATTTTCCAGGGAAAATACATACTCTCAAGTAGGATAATGCATATACAGTACATAGCATGTGGTAGTCTATCATGCAATAACGTGAAACCCCATGATTGTGTTTGGGCTGACTTCCCATTGCCCGAAATTGTGTGTGGTAGTCTATCATGCAATAATGTGAAACCCCATGATTGAGTTCAGATTGCCATTGGATTATACTTCCAATTTCCCTTGTCTGATAAACTCCAGGGACTTCTAGAATCCAGGGACAGTCACTGATGAGAAGGCCCTCTCTCGCATCCCCACCGTGTTGTGATGGAGGTGCGATGAGGGCAGGGCCTTTCCTGTGATCCAAGGCTCAGGCCTGCTTATTCAGGGGGATACGGTCCGCCAAAAGCCTGTACCTGAGCCATACAGGGCTCTCTAGGTCATAACCAGCACTTTGATTGTGCAGGAAACACATTGGCAGCCAGTGGAGCTGCTTCAAAGGGCAGTATTATGGTCTCTGCAACCTGCTACAGTTAACAGTGTGGCTGCAGCTCTTTGGATCTGATAATAATAATAATATAATAATAATAATAATAATAATAATAATAAGTTTTATTTATATACCGCCCAATCACTAGGATCCGAGCGTTTACAACAGAGGGGATAATAGACGGTTCCCTGCCTCCAGGCTTACAATCTAAAAGACACAACACAAAGGAGAAGGGAGGGTGAAGGGGGGAGGGATCAGGTCCAGTATTCTTCTCTCCCTCTGAGGCCTGGACTAAAGCAGATGGACCGGAGGGAGGGCTCTTCTTCTTCAGGCTAGCCCTGATGGAGCTGGCCACCCTATTCTCTCCCTCACAGGCTGAAGGATGACATTATAGAGAGGGGGCCTCTTTTTCAGGCTAGCCTGATGGAACTGGGCCAGCCTACTCTCTCCCTCAGAGGCCGAAATATGACAGTTAGGGAGGGAGGAGCCTCTTTCTTCAGGCTAGCCCTGATGGAACTGGCCAGCCTTCTCTCCTCCTCAGAGGCCGAAATAAGAGTTAGGGAGGGAGGAGCCTCTTTCTTCAGGCTATCCCCTGATGGTACTGGGCCAGCCTACTCTCTCCCTCAGAGGCCGAAATGACAGTTAGGGAGGGAGGAGCCTTTTCTTCAGGCCAGCCCCTGAGTGGAACTGGGCCAGCCTTTCTCTCCCTCAGAGGCTGAAAGATGACAGTTAGGGAGGGAGGAGCCTCTTCTTCAGGCTAGCCCCTGATGGTACTGGGCCAGCTACTCTCTCCCTCAGAGGCCAAAATATGACAGTTAGGGAGGGAGGAGCCTCTTTCTTCAGGCTACCCCTGATGGAACTGGGCCAGCCTTCTCTCCCCTCCAGAGGCCGAAATATGACAGTTAGGGAGGGAGGAGCCTCTTCTTCAGGCTAGCCCCTGATGGTACTGGGCCAGCCTACTCTCTCCCTCGAGGCCAAAAGATGACAGTTAGGGAGGGAGGAGCCTCTTTCTTCAGACCAGCCCCTGATGGAACTGGGCCAGCCTTCTCTCTCCCTCAGAGGCCGAAAGATGACAGTTAGGGAGGAGGAGCCTCTTTCTTCAGCCAGCCCCTGATGGTACTGGGCCAGCCTACTCTCTCCCTCAGAGGCCGAAAGATGACAGTTAGGGAGGGAGGAGCCTCTTTCTTCAGGCCTCCCCTGATGGAACTGGGCCAGCCTTCTCTCTCCCTCAGAGGCCGAAAGATGACAGGGAGGGAGAAGCCTCTTTCTTCAGGCCATCCCTGATGGAACTGGGCCAGCCTTCTCTCTCCCTCAGAGGCCGAAAGATGACAGTTAGGGGGGAGGAGCCTCTTCTTCAGGCCAGCCCCTGATGGAACTGGGCCAGCCTTCTCTCTCCCTCAGAGGCCGAAAGATGACAGAGGAGTGGAGGAGCCTCTTTCTTCAGGCCAGCCCCTGATGAAATGGGCCAGCCTACTCTCTCCCTCAGAGCCGAAGATGACAGTTAGGGAGGAGGAGCCTCTTTCTTCAGGCCAGCCCCTGATGGTACTGGGCCAGCCTTCTCTCTCCCTCAGAGGCCGAAAGATGCAGTTAGGGAGGGGAAGTCTTTCTTCAGGCCAGCCCCTGATGGAACTGGGCCAGCCTTCTCTCTTCCCTCAGAGGCCGAAAGATGACATTAGGGAGGGAGGAGCCTCTTTCTTCAGGCCAGCCCCTGATGAACTGGGCCAGCCTCTCTCTCCCTCAGAGGCCGAAAGATGACAGTTAGGGAGGGAGAGCCTCTGTCTTCAGGCCAAGCCCCTGATGGAACTGGCCGCTCTCTCTCTCCCTCAGAGGCCGAAAGATGACAGTTAGGGAGGGAGAAGCCTCTTTCTTCAGGCCAGCCCCTGATGGAACTGGGCCAGCCTTCTCTCTCCCTCAGAGGCCGAAAGATGACAGTTAGGGAGGAGGAGCCTCTTTCTTCAGCCAGCCCCTGATGGAACTGGGCCAGCCTTCTCTCTCCCTCAGAGGCCGAAAGATGACATTAGGGAGGGAGGAGCTCTTTCTTCAGGCAGCCCCTGATGGAACTGGGCCAGCCTTCTTCTCCCTCCTAGGCCGAAAGATGACAAGGGAGGGAGGAGCTCTTTCTCTCAGGCCAGCCCCTGATGGAACTGGGCCAGCCTTCTCTCTCCCTCAGAGGCCGAAAGATGACAGTTAGGGAGGGAGGAGCCCTTGTCTTCAGGCCAGCCCCTGATGGTACTGGCAGCCTCTCTCTCCCTCAGGAGGCCGAAGATGACAGTTAGGGAGGGAGAGCCTCTTTCTTAGTGCCAGCCCCTGATGGAACTGAGCAGCTTCTCTCTCCTCAGAGGCCGAAAGGACAGTTTTAGGGAGGGAGAAGCCTCTTCTTCAGGCCAGCCCCTGATGGAAACTGGGCGCACCTTCTCTTCCCTCAGAGGCGAAAGATGACAGTTAGGGAGGGAGACGCCTCTTCTTTCAGGCAGCCCCTGATGGAACTGGGGGCAGCTTCTCTCTCCTCAGAGGCGAAAGATGAGTTAGGGAGGGAGAACGCTATTCTCAGCTGCCCCTGATGGAACTGGGGCCAGGCCTTCTCTCTCCTCAGAGGCGAAAGATGAAGTAGTGAGGAGAAGCCTCTTTCTTCAGGCCAGCCCATGAGGAACTGGGCCGCCTTCTATTTCCCTCAGAGGCCGAAAGATGACCGTTAGGGAGGGAGGAGCCTTTTCTTCAGGCCCCGCCTGATGGAACTGGGCCAGCCTTCTCTTTCCCTCAGAGGCCGAAAGATGACAGTTATGGAGGGAGGAGGCCTCTTTCTTCAGGCCAGCCCCTGATGGAACTGGGCCAGCCTTTCTCTCCTCAGAGGCCGAAAGATGACAGTTAGGGAGGGAGGAGCCTCTTTCTTCAGGCCAGCCCTATGGAACTGGGCCTCCTTCCTCTCCCTCAAGGACGAAAGTGACAGTTAGGAGGAGGAGCCTCTGTCTTCAGGCCAGCCTGATGTAACTGGGCAGCCTTCTCTCTCCCTCAGAGGCCGAAAGATGACAGTTAGGGAGGGAGAAGACTCTTCTTCAGGCCAGCCCCTGATGGAACTGGGCCGCTCTTCTCTTCCCTCAGAGCGAAAGCATGACAGTTAGGGAGGAGAGAAGCTCTTTCTTCAGGCAGCCCCTGATGGACTGGGCAGCCTTCCTCTCCCTTCAGAGGCCGAAAGATGACATTAGGGAGGGAGGGAGCCTTTTCTTCAGGCCAGCACGTGGAATGGGCCAGCCTATTCTCTACTCAGAGGCCGAAAGATGACAGGGAGGGAGGAGACTCTTTCTTAAGGCCAGCCCTGATGGAACTGGGCCAGTCCTCTCTCTCCCCAGAGGCCGAAAGATGACGTAGGGAGGGAGGCCATTGTCTTAGGCAGCCCCTTATGGTACTGGGCCGCCTTTCTCTCTCCCTCAGAGCCATGATACTGTGATACTGTGCCTAAATTGTATCACTTTTCAGGGCTACTGCAGCATGGAGTGAAACTCTGGATCATGTGGAGCAAGTGGAAAGGCCATTTCAAGATGAGATGGGCATCCTTTTCTTCAGCATGAGCTCTGAATTCTTTTTTTTGAAGTACCACTGCCAGAATCTCCCCCCCAATAAAGCAGGGCCACAAGTTGTTAAAGGCAGCTTTCACAAATGTGATTTTTGTTGTTTGTTTTGTTGTGTTGTGTGCCTTCAGTTGTTTCCAATAAGGTGATGACCCTTCATTTTTTTTTTCTTGGCAGGTCAGTTCAGGCAGTTTAGCCCTCCCCTGAGGCTGAGAGAGTTTGACTTGTCCAAGGTCTCCAGTGGTTTTCCATTGGTCCAGAATCACACCACTTCATAGGACCGCTTTCTAGGTTTGGTTTAGTTGGTTTGAAAACAGCAAGCCAAAAGGGGGACATGTGCTCTCCCTTTGGCTCCAAGAGAGAGACAGGGTTCAGTGCTCTTTCAGGGTGAGCAGGTGGCCTCCTTTCCCCCCAGACCTGCCCTCCATCCCAACCTTTCTGTCCAAGTGCATTCCTTTTTTGAGCCTAAGAGCATGAAGGGCGGAGGTCTTGACGCAGGGGCTGGGTGGCTTCTCCTTTGGGCGCGGGCTGGGGGAGTCTCTCTCCCAACTCTCGGACCTCTAGGAGGTTTTGAGCTTTCCTTGTGCATGTTGTCCTCCTTTGGAGGGGAGATCCCTTGGGGGAGGGAGCCCTGGAGTGGCAAGCAGCAGGGCAGGCCTCCCCCTCCAGCCGCAGCAGGGCCCTCTTGCTCCGGGGCTCTCTAGGGCTCTCTCCCTCCAGGCTGGAGTTCCCACGGTCCCTCCTCCTCCTGGAACGCCCAGGGCCGGCTCCATCCGCTTCTGCCTGCTCTCTCTGGCTCCCTCCTCTCCTCCTCCTGGGAGCTCTTGTTTGCTGCTGCTGCTGTGCGCTGCCTGCTGACTCAGCCAGAGGGAAACAACTCCAAGGGGCGACCCACCATCCCCATCCCTGGGATTCTCCGAGGATTGCGGACCCGCTGGAGGCAGGGGGAGGCAGCAGGCGCTGCTGGGGCTCCTTCCTAGTCCTGCCTGAGCAGCCAGCCCTGCCTCTGAAAGGGGAAGGAGGGCAAGCCAGGAGGGACTTTCCTCCCCCCCCCCCCCCAGAAACCAAGGCAGCCCCTAAAGTTGCCCTCTGCCTTTTGCCTCCTCCTCCTCTGAAGGAGCCAGAAGGCATCATGGACAGCCATCGCAGTCCAGGTAATCCGGGGCCAAAGCAGGGTCAGGCAAGAGGGATCCTGCCCCCCTCCTCCTCCTCCTCCTTGCCTTGGATGGAGGAGAGAGAGAGTGGCCTGGGCCCTGGGCAGGGAGGGGCTTTGCTCCCCTGCCGCCCGCCTCCTTTGTTCTCTGTCTCGCGAAGAAGGCAGCCTTGCCGGCCCCTCACAGCAGCCTCTGGGCCAGCAGGACCTTCGCTGGGACACCTGTGGGCTCTCGGGCGGGGCTGGGGCTTAAGCGGGAGCCCTGTCCCCTGGAAAGTGTTCAGGCCTCTCTGGGGCACTTTCTTTCTCCTTTTGTTTCTTTTCTTTCTCTTCTCTCTCTCTCCTCTCCCTTCTTCCTCTTTCATTAAGGAAACTTTCTGTACAATATATGCCTATAATGTTATTCTAGAACTCAATGATGAAAAAAGAGAAGAAGACCCTAGTCATACAATGGGCATGCTTTTTAAAAATTCCTTCCCCCTAAAAAAGGAGTTTGCATGTTTTCTTTCTTTCTTTCTCTTTCTTTCATTCTAAGGAAACGTTTCCTGTATAATAATAAATATTATTGTATGAACTCAAAATTGCTGAGAAGACCCTACATCCTGCAAATAGGCATCTTGCTTTTTTGGTGTCCCTCCCCCCTGAAAAAAAGGAATTTAACTTCCCCAAATCCAGCTGATGTTGACACTGTGGTGTGGTTTTGGGAAAGTGGGTTTACACGAACGAAGTGGGATTTGAACCCTGGTTTTCAGAGTCATAGTCCAACACTCAAACCACTATGCCAAGCTGTCCTAAAATACTAAAATAATATTCTAATTTACTGAAAAAACAAGTAGGATTTGTATCTCACATTTCTCCCAAATGGGAGTCAAAGCTCCTTACAATATAAATGAGGATAAAACAGCTGAAACAGGATGGAGTTTTGGATAGAGTTTGTTGACTAAAAAAGACTCCAATGTTTTTTCCTAAATTGTTCCATTTCCTCTCCTCCCTCTTGGAATACAATGACTTGTTTACAAAGATCAGCAACTCTATCCCTTCACTGGCATGTTACTGCTGATGTTTCAGCAAAAACTGGTTCCCGCTTGGCAGTTCCTGGAAGGCTTTGTACAAGGGCTATTTGAAAATAAGACACGCTGCAGGGGTTGCAAGTAAGAAAAGCCGAAAAATGACTGAACAAGGGCGACATGCACATTGTGGGTGCTTTTACATTGTGAAATTGGCTTCTGGGGAATGGAAACAGCTTGGTATTATTTGAGTGAGCCAGCGTGATGTAGTAGTGGTTTAAGCCCTGGACTATAATTCTGGAGAGCATGGTTCAAATCCCTGCTCAGCCGTGGAAACCCACAGGGTGACCTTTGGGAAGTAACACTCTCTCGCCCTCAGAGAATAATAATGGCAAATCCTCTCTGAAGAAACTTGCCAAGAAAACCCTGTTATAGGTTCATCTTAGGATCACCATAACAACTTGACAGCACACAACATTCAACATTATATATCTATCTATACGTGTAGCTAGAGATACATACATACACACACTGGAAATAATCATTAGCATTTATAAAGCACTTTAGGGTCTCCAAAGTACTTCACACACCCTTTCAGTGGGGCTGTGGGGCGGGGGAGAATCGATATCAGGATTTGTTAGTAAATCCTTAAGTAGTTTTGTAATAGGGCGGCAAGGATTTCTGCCTCCAAGTAACTGAAAATTTGTTGTAAAATTGCTTTTTTAAAACCGATTGCATACTTTTGGAGGGGCCATTAGGTCAGAAACCCTATAGTATGTGCAGGTTCTTTAGGAATGGGAATGCTGTAGGTAAATGGCTCTATCCCCTCAGTCATTATTTTGCTTTTGTCTCAAGAATCTAGCAAAAAGCAAAGCAGATCCCGCAAGGCTGGAATCTGCTCTCTCCTGTTTTAAACAACCTCTATAAGGTAGCCCAGTATTTGTTATATCTACAGTGGATTCCTTTTCATCTCTCAGGCTCAGTATGTCTGTCAACATTTCCTTTTATGACATTTGTGTAAAAACATGGCTCTACCTTTCTGCCCTCACAGGGAAAAAAACTAATCTATCTTCTGGTTTGTTTTTGGTTGTTATTGTTTTGCCTTGACTACTGCCATCTTCGTCTCTCTGATCTTTCTGTAACCTTGTTCAGGCATTCAGATTAAGGCTAAACTGAATGCATGAGGAAAAGAACATGATAGCCAGTCCTTCTTTCACTATCACTTTCTATGTGAGAACAGAATTCAGAGACTTCGCCACCTTTGGAATATCAGTATGCAAAGGGGCCTTGTAGCATCTTCAAGACTAACTGTGAGAAGGAAGTTGTAGCATAAGCTTTCATGGACTTAGTCTACTTCCTCAGCTGATGCACGGAATGATTCATACATCTGAGGAAGTAGACCAAGTCTGCGAAAATTTATGCTACAACATCTTTCGCACAGTTAGTCCCAAAGGTGTAACGAGACCCCTTTGCATATGAGGATAGTGAGAGTCAGAATAGGAGAGTCCCTGCTATATGTGTAGAAGCTCTTCCTGTAATCCAGAACCGGATCCCTGTATGGATCCAGATCACTGAAGACGGAAGTGGGTGAGGTTTGTACACCAACCTTTTCACGTGTTCAGTTAGCTGTTCTGTGAACTTCTGGTAAGACTCATGTCTCACCTTCACATATCCATGTACACCCAGCACTCTGCACCCAAATTCTCCATGTTATGATACCCCAATAACAACAACTATTATGATTAGACAAAGAGTAAAATAAATTGCAGTGGTGGAGAAATAGTAAATGGATGTCATTTTGTACATTTTAGGTATAACTATCACTGACAATTAACCACCCTGTGGATAATGATCAGATGGCTATGCTGTTGTTGTTGTTGTTTTTAAATGCTTCTTGCTTTAAAATATAGATACCAAGATTTAACTATCTCTTTTTTATTTCTTTTGGGAATTTCTCTTTAAGGCCCAGTGGCTACATGTTCACAGAAGGCCCAAGAGGTTGTTTTTTGAGACATTTATTCGGAGCCTCATCATCCTCTGCGTTGCGATATCTGTTGTCCTGTCTTCAATTGCAGTGTGTGATGGACACTGGCTTTTTGCCAAAGGAAAGCTCTTTGGATTGTGGCACTTCTGTACCATCAACAACAACAGTGCCCTCAGATGTGCCACCAACCTCACTTTGGCCAATGTCAGAGGAATGAACATAGGAATGACTCTTGCAAGAAGTATGGTGTCTTTTGCTGTTGTAGTAGCCATCTTTGGCCTGGAACTTCTCATGGTCTCACAAGTCTGTGAAGACATCAACTCAAGAAGAAAATGGTCAATGGGATCAGTCCTCATTCTTGCCTCCTTTCTGCTCTCATCAGCTGGGGTGCTGAGCTTCTTAATCCTTTTGAGGGACTACATCTCCTTCACAGGTTTTACACTCACCTACTGGTGTGAGTTCATTGCTGCCTTCCTTTTCTTCCTTAATGGGATCAGTGGACTTCACCTTAATCACCTAACATTTCCATGGAACAGACTGAGAAAAATTAACAATGATGGACAACAGCTCTGCTAAATAAACTAAGAGCATATTGTAGCTCATCAGCATTTGAAAAGAACACCATGTTTTCTTAGTATACAATAAGAGAAAAGGATTTACAAGGGCATGCTACTTTTAGGACCAGTCAATAGTAGAGGATGCACTAGAAGCTGGATTATTATAGTATCTTAGAATTTTTAAAAATGCAGTTCTTCATTGTGAAGGAATACCAGTCAAATGGCTTACTTAAAACTTGGTTCATATATTTACAGCTCCCAATCCAGGGACTGAAGTCTCACAAAAACCAAGGAAGCAAGCTAGCAAATTTAAATATAAGAAATCCCAGTACGTTCAAGTGGATTTAGTTATAATTAGTTTTACCTGAACAACTGGTCTAGGCCACTGTCCAAGCGGGATGAGAAATGCACTGTGTAAATTTATTTTGTTCTTTTCCTAAATCTCTAAAACCTAAATGTCGACCTACCAAGTCTGCACTGATTCAGTGGGTCTACTCTAATTGGGTCTTGCAACTGGATTAGGCCCAGGATTTTATTCTCTTATCAGTTAGAGTCAGAGCAAACATTCTCAGAATGTTGGGCAATGGCAATAAGAGCTTAAATTCCAAATAAATCATTTCAATTTAACTATTACACACGTCAAACCACTGGTAGAACTTTACTTCTTATTTTTCCTTAATGAAAGTATTTGAGATATTTATATACAATAGAAGCATTTATATCAGACTAGTTGTGCACTATGGAATATCTCTCTTTCAAACTGTGCCTATAAGTATGTTTTATATCAGAGGTGGGAATCAGGTGTCACAGATTTTGCTAAGCTGTAACTGATCTCACTGTCTAGGGTTGCTGGGAATTGCAGTCCAACAACATTTTGGAGAGCCAAATGATTGCCATATATTTTACATGGTGACTTTAGTTGCTACTGACAAGAAACTTGTTTCATATATACTAATTACCTCCTGTGTCTCTGTCATCATCCACTGCTTTAACCCTCTTTATGTCAAAAATGACAAACCATTGGCCTTCCACATCTAATGGTAAAGGACTGTAGGAACTGCAGATGCAAACATTTGGAGGACCAAGGTTTTATGACTCTATTTAAGTCTTCTTTCACTGATACTTCTTCCTAGCCCTTTTCAGTCTCAGCTCAGCTCCTCCTTCAGCTTTACCTGAAAGCTTTTGAGTTTTACTAGTAAAAGTAGACTGTGATGATAATGATGAGTGAAGTAAAAGGGAAAACAACTGAAAATGCACATAGATTGAGCTGGCATGGGCCATGATATAGGTCTGTTACAGACTGCCCAAATAAAGCTGCTTCGGGTCTCTTTGGAGGTATGCTATTTAAATGATGCATGGGTCCTAAGAGTCCGGAGGTTATGCCAAAGCCACACTCCATTCCTAGCCTGGAGTCAGCTTTGGTTGCAGCTTCCGGATTCTTAGGATGCATGCATCATTTAAACAGCATACCTCTAAAGAGACCCAAAGCAGCTTTATTTTGGCAGTCTGTAACAGGCCATAGTTACTTGACTGTTTTTTCACTGCAACAGATGCACTGGGACTATGGCTTTACTCTTAACAAGCATTTGCACTATGAAATAACACCAACAGTACAGTTGGCCATATTCACAGATTCAACCATCCACAGCTTGAATATTAATTCCAAAAATCCAATCCTTGATTTTGCCATTTTATATAAGGGACACCATTTTATACTATGCCATTGTATTTAATGGGACTTGATCATCCACTGGTTTTGGTATCCACGGGGGATCTTGGAACCAAACCACACCAAGGACCCTCTTTATTTGCTTATGTAATCACTATTTGTGTATATGAAACCTTAAAAGGAACTTTCTTGGTGCCTCCACTTTTGTCTTCCTAACATTCAAACATCTTTGTTGATCGAGAGCAGCCCTTAAAATAAAAACATTTTATATACAGAAAGACGGATTTCATTAATCCCCTACATGCTAGCACCTCTTTGTCCTACAGGACTTCATGTTATGCCTCCTCATTTACAAAACCAAAACCATAAACCAAATCAGTTCTATCCTAGAGCAAACATTTATCAGAAAGAGATTGTGACTGCAATGACGACAATGAGTTTCAAAAACTTGATCCCATATCTTGATGATGTGGCAAGATAAGAGATTCACACCACTGATTATGTAGAAGCTAAAGAGATGAACTGGAAAGCCCAATAGCCACAAAGTCCCTTAACTGCTGAGGTGCAAACTATCTACCCAAAATGAATTTTGAAAGTAGTCTTCCAATATAATGATGGAGGAAGGAAGATGAAACTTCAAAGTGGCACTGCTTTATTTATGCAGTCCTGATGGGACAGGATGTAGATCAGGGATTAACATGCTCAGTTTTTTATTTCCATTTTATCAAAAACAGAGGAAGTTCCTGTTCTCAGTCTCAGAAGGAATCCTTAAGAGCTGAAACTATTCCACAAGGAGGAATTGTGACAGGGACACCACTTCTGCCAGTCTCAACAAAGATCGCTCACGGGAAGGAAGGGGACCATCAACCAGCTGCTTCCTGATTGACAGGGGAATAGACCGCCATTGATCACAATGGCTGTAAGTGGGGATTGGGAGGGTGGAGTTACTGCATAGCATTGGAACTATGGTGCTTAGTGCATCCATAACTCCCCAACAGGATTCTGGCCCAGAAATCCTTGGAGAAAGCTTATGTGGTTTTGAGGACTGGTCTGGTTTATGTGCCTGCTGTTAGGATTACTTCTTAAATTCATCCAGAGACATAGGTAAGAAATATATTCATCTCTGGAATTTTGTACGAAATCCAAACTTTTTCTTGGCAAAGAATTAACTTTGTAATAGAGGAGGAAGAGTGCCATATTGGCTGCCTTGAGATCCTTGAAGGACTCATTCAGGAAAATCCACTCATTGTAAGAAGGACAGGTTCTAAATGTTACAAAGGAATAAATATGAACACCCTAAAGCAGTGGTTCCCAAACGTCTTCTGGATGTTTTGGATTTCAGCTCCCGAAATGTATGACTACAGACCAAGCTGGCTGGTGCTTCTGGGAGTTGAACCCCAAAATACCTGGAGGACCAAAGTTTGGGAACAAGTGCCCTAAATTACAGCTATTTCTGATAGGGAGCCACTTGTGAATATTCTAGAGCAGGGGTGGGCAAAGTATAACCTGAGGGCTCAGTGTGGCCCACCATGGTCTCCAGTGCACCTTCTTCACCCCCCTACACAACATTTCAACATAAAAATGACTAATCATGCTGCCCCCAGCATATGGTAATTTAAAGGCCACTTTGCCCCAACAGACCTGCCTTAGGTAATAAATACTTTTTGTTAAAGAAGTGACTGCAAGAGGCCTCCAGATGTGCCAACTGTAACTCCCATCATCTCAGCTTCTAGGTCAGTGACCATCCCAAATAAATATGCAGTTCTTTCTAATTAGGTTTTTGAGATCCTGGTGATGTCCTTCAAACAAACACATCTGGGGATTTTTCATTTTCCTAGCATGAACTAATCCAGTTTCAGCACCAATTCAAAAGGCTGGACACTTCTCTCCCATGAGCTAAATGCTCATCTAAAAGCTGGACACTATAGCAAAGCCTCCCCATATGTATACATTAGATGTGGGTTGGTTATCAGGCTGTTTCCATTAAATGGAAGCTTTCAGATTTATCCCGTGGAGGTTAAAATGCATTAGAGATGCATTCTGAGCTGACAGGTTGAAATAGCCCTAAATGGCAGTTGTAGCCGACTCTTCTATGAACGTATGATTCAGTTCCCATTAAAGGCCATTTCATCAGAACATTTTTGACAGAGTAAGAGAACAGGCCTTGAACTGCATATGGTCATTGTCTATAATAAACACTGTTTTTATTATGTGAGTTTTAACATGTAGCAATTTCTAAACTGTAACTATTTTCTAAAAACTGTAAACAAAAGTGGGGCATGAACTAGGACTTAAATGTCAAATGTTGAATAAATTACTTTTTGAATTGATCATTCCTAGTCATCAGGAACAATTTGGGGATAGATACCTAGCCATTAAATGGGAACATGACTATAATGGAAGCACTGAATTTACATTTGTCCAAAATGGTACAGAAAAGGAGCAGAAAAAAAGGATCTCAGAGGAACTGGACTTCTACGCTATAGAACAATTTGTGCATAACTGGAAACATGGCACTGAGGTTCCTATTGGATGTAATTACAAAATTTGAGTGAAAGATAGAGTTTGAACATGTAGAACAGGGATTTGTTAGTATTTGGATCATAACAGAACAAAATCTATCCAGTGAAAAACAGAATAGATAGAAGAAGTCTGCAGAGCTGTATGGTGATTGGAACCTTCATACAAAAACTTCTCTCTCAGTTACTCAGCATTTAATAAATATTAGTAAGGTATTTCCCAGCATGTCTCCAAAGTTAAGATGACCAGATACTTGAGTTTTTAAAAGACATTATTGTGACATACACTGGCAAACACCATCATATTCCATGGCAGCCAATGCATGGCAATACAGGGCCTTTCGTGTTCCAAGAGCAGGGTGATCCTCCAGTCAGTGCTGAACAAAATAAACCTGATTTCACTAGCCACAATCCAGATATATTCATGCCAGTTAACCATGGGCACAGGAATAAGGTGGGGGTGTACATTTCCTTCCCATTCCATGGGGTGAATAGCCACAGGGAGTTACTATTTCCATTTCATTGTGCTTGCATTTGTTACGCTAAACTGAAATCTTCTGAATTTTGGTGTGTGTGTTTTCCCTATGGCCCCAAACGAATACTGTATTCTGGGCAGCCATGATCCCAAAGAATGGGAGTATGTCCACACTACCCTATATGCACATCAAACAGAATAGTTTGGGAGTTGCAAATGAGAAACTTGAACATCTCTGTAGTCAGGAAGACAGGCAATTGAGGCAGGATGTTTTGCCAGACAAGCCCAATAAGGCTGATTTACAACTTTATCCTCAACTTGGACATTGCCAGACCAAGCAATCCTTTATAATGCAGATTTGATTTCCTTTGATGTAGAACGAACACCTTTGACTTCAGGCTAGTTTTTACTTACAAAATAACCCCCAAATCCTTCATCATGGGCTCGTTGGAAGGCATGGGGACACTCTGTCATTGTGAACTCTGACTGGTCCCGGTACCTTATCCAATGCTATCCCCTTCATAATTGGATCCGGAATCAAGCCTCATCTTGTGTAAGTATTGCCATTAGTTCACCCTCTAGCTATTCCAAACTAACTTATGATTTCTTTAGTCCTGGCATGTATGTGTGAGTGAATGTGGATTGTTGTGTAATTTCCCCCCTTAATAAAATAATTAGAATCATAGAATCGTAGAGTTGGAAGAGACCGCAAGGGCCATCCAGTCCAACCCCCTGCCATGCAGGAAATCTCAATCAAAGCATACCCGACAGATGGCCATCGAGTCTCTGTTAAAAGACCTCCAAAGAAGGAGACTCCACTACACTCCAAGGGAGTGTGTTCCACTGTCGAACAGCCCTTACTGTCAGGAAGTTCTTCCTAATGTTGAGGTGGAATCTCTTTTCCTGTAGCTTGTATCCATTGTTCCGGGTCCTGTTCTCTGGAGCTGCAGAAAACAAGCTTGTTCCCTTCTCAATATGACATCCCTTCAAATATTTAAACAGGGCTATCATATCACCTCTTAACCTTCTCTTCTCCAGGCTAAACATCTCCAGCTCACTAAGGAGTTCCTCATAGGACATGGTTTCCAGACCCTTCACCATTTTAGTCGCCCTCCTTTGGACACACTCCAGTTTCTCAATGTCCTTTTTGAATTGTGGTGCCCAGAACTGGACACAATATTCCAGGTGGGGCCTGACCAAAGCAGAGGACAGCGGCACTCTGAATTACTTCATTCAGAGAATCTTGCCTTCCCAACCTAGTTTCCTCTCCCCGAATATGAATACGAATATGACTCGATTGCGATCCACGTCTCTCTGTCTGCCCAATTTCCCCCAATTTTTCCCCTATTGTATTTTACTGTTTTTAAATTGTGATTATTTAATATTGTACTTTTAGAATTGGGATGAGGGGTTGGGAAGGGATTAATTTTGAATTTAATTGTATTTTTAATGTACTTTTACTGTTGTAACCCACCCGGATTCCTTGTGATTGGGCAGGCTATAAATTATTATTATTATTATTATTATTATTATTATTATTATTATTATTATTATTATTATTCCTTTGATCCGTTTTCTCTTGGTATACATAAGGGAAATAGTCTTGAGGGTTCTTGTAGCCAACCCAATAAACTGAGTTAAAAAAAATTCTCCTAGAAAGACTCTTGGCTACCCATTCTTCCCAGGAATACCTGATTGGTTACTGTTGGAGAGAGAAATGGTCTGCAACTGCATAGACAACTCTTTATGTTTTTAATTAGTTTGCTTTAGTTGAATGCAGCAACTACTAAGGAAGATCAAGAAAGATAGTACAAAGGCACGTTTACTGTTGAACATTAAAAAACCCAAAAATAGCGATCATGGAGAATCTACATATATTCAACCTAGACAATGAGGAAATAGTAAAAGAGTTCTCATACTTGGGATCAAACATTGATAGGAAGGAGGACTGCAGCCAGGAAGACAGAAGATGATTAAGAATGGGGAGGGCAGCTATGAAAGAACTAAAAATAGATCCTAAAATGCAAAGATATACAACTGAGCACAAAAGTTAGAATCATACAAGTGACTGTATTTCTATTACCATGTATGGCTGTGAGAGCTGGACAGTAAAGAAGATAGGAAGAAAATCAATTCATTTGAGATGTGGTGTTGGAGAAGAGTTTGAGGATTCTGTGCACAGCCAAAAAGACAAACAAATGGGTCCTAGAACAGATCAAGCCAGAAATCTCCCTAGAAGCCAAGATGACAAAACTGAGGATGTTATACTTTGGACATATAATGAAAAGGCACAACTCAGTGGGGAAAAAAACAATAATGCTAGGAAAGGTGGAGGGAAGTAAAAAGAAAGGAAGATGGGTGGGCTGTATAAAAGAGGTCATGGATATGACTGCAGAAACTGAGCAGTGCAGTGGATGACTGGGAATCTTGGAGATGTCCCATCCACATGTTCTTCATGGGTTGAGATCGACTCGAGGGCACTTGACAACAACAAAGCAGCATTTTGTATTAGTTTTGGGTAGACCTGGAAGGCTGATCTCTGGAAAGAAGCCTTTTTTAAAGTTGCTCTGCACAGTGAAAACCAGCAACAAAGTTTAAACAATCTCTTATTTAAAAAGAGGCTGAAATACTGTTCTTCTCAGTATTTAATGAATTGTTGCTCATTAAATATGTTTGCATTGTCATTTTGTTACAAATAACATTACATCATTTTATTGTGGTTTTATTACCCCCCCCTCTCATTTTCAGTTGTTTCCATAGTGTGCTACATTAATGTGCTACATTAAAGAAACAACACAATAACAAGTGATCATTGCACTGCAACCAACCTAAAATTCCATCCATAATGTTAGTCCTTGGCAAGCAAGCAAAGCTCTTAGTACATAACTGTGGTTTTATTATCTCATTCACTAGGTTAAGGCTACATCTGCATTGCAGAAATAATGCAGTTTGATACTACTTTAACTGCCATGATCTGATGCTATGGAATTCTGGAATTTGTAGTTTGTTGTGGCACCAGAGCTCCCTAACAGTAGAAGGCTACAAAACTACAAATTCAAGAACTCCATAGCTCTGAGCCATGGCAATTAAAACAGTGTCAAAATGCATTATTTCTACAATGCAGATGCAGCGTAAATTGACGTTATCTCCTCTGCAGTTCTCCATATTCTTTTTAAATCTAAAATGTGTCCATTCACTTTTTTAAAAGTAAAAGGCTGTGCCGAAATCTTATCGAATTTAAGCAAGCTAATTTCACAAAGGGATTCAGCCAAAGAATGTAAAACATATTATATATTACAAGCACTCTTATTTTATGCCTTACCCAAAACTAGCCTGATGATCTACAGCATCCTACAAGGATGAATAATGTTGTTTTCACCTGCTTAACATTTAGCTTTGGCTTGTTGAAGCAGGATGTCTGGAAAAGGGAGTTCTCCAGAATAATCACATCAGACAAGCTACCAGACAAATTTAAAATGCCATACATAGGAGGTGCAGAGCTATCCACCCACCACCCCCTTCCCCACAAATAGACTACAGTATTTGTTCAGCACCATGTGCTTCCCAGAGTAATCTTGTGAGCAACTGGGCTACAACCAAAGCATGCATATTTATTTACACATCATTAACAAAATACAAAGGGAGAGAGGGGACGCTGGTGGAAGCTTGGCTGATAATACATGCCACTTGTACAAGGTCTGATGTTAGACAAAACATAGCAGTTCTGCAAACATGAAAGATGGTGTTCCAGCAATGGCAATCTTAACTTAAACTCTTTTTGGCAACTTGACTTATTTCTGTCTCTTCTCCATACGTAGCATTTTATTTTCAGGAAAGAAAACATGCCTGGCACCTTGGGGAGGCATGAGACTCTTCCTGCCTTCACCTCAGGATTTGTTTACTGAACTCTCATTTGGAGATAACAATCTTGTTTTAACTTTGAATTTGTGTATAGATAACTGAGCCTACAAACACCAGCACAGGGGTAATTCAGGGCAGGAGACTGATAAATGACCTCCTGTTCCAAAGGGTTAGCTGCCCCACTGACAGCAAAAACACCAATATTTTCTGCCACTTAAAAAAAAAATCTTGTAGCTTAGGATATGGGGTGTCAGAGAAGAGCCCTCCACACATACATGTGTAGCCATATACAGACAGATGCACTGTGGATAAGAGGAGATAACTAAGCATGTGCTTTGTTCCATATATTTATTTACAAAATAAGATTATGGTGAAGTGGTTTGAGTGTTGGACCTATGACTCTGGAAACCAGGGTTCGATTGCCCACTTGACCATAAAACCCACTGGGTGATCTTGGGCAAGTCACATTTTCTCAGCCTCAGAAGATGGCAATGGCAACCCCTCTCTGAACAAATCTTGCCAAGAAAATCTCATGATAGGGGGTCGCCTTAGGATCGCCATAAGTCTGAAATGACTTGAAGGCACACAACAACAAAGGTCAAGAGGCCAAGCAATTCAAGAGGTTGGAGTGTGTCATTAATATCGAGGAGGATGCAAACAAATACAAAAGCATCTAGTCAAGATCCAATTAGTGTGATTATGGTCTCCCTAGACCCTATTCCAACCAGATTGGCAGCATTACTCACATATCAAAACCAGGAACACTTAGAGAGTGACAGTTATTTTTCTGTCATAAGCTATAAGGTTCTAGGATAATAATAATAATAATAATAATAATAATAATAATAATAATAATAAATTATTTTATTTGTAGACCACTTTTCCAAAGATCAAAGTGGTTTACAGTCGATAAAACCAAGTACATAAAACCAAGTACAACACATCTCATAAAAATCCATATTACAAATATACAATATATAACACTAAAAACTCCAAAACAGTCATTCAAAGGGTAAAGCAGAGAATTGATGGCAACAGAATACACAGCTTCATTCTTCAGGGGTGAAGGCTTGACAAAAGAGAAGGGTTTTCAATCTCTTTTTAAATGTTTCTAGGGGGGGTTGTCAGACGGAGCTCCTCAGGAAGATTAATCCACATCCGCGGGGCCGCCACTGAAAAGGCCTTTTGGGAAGTGGAGACATATTTGGATGAAGGGACTTCCAACAGTTTCTTCCCGGATGTACTGAGTGTGCGGGGTGGATTATATGGGGGGATGCAGTCCCTCAAGTAACTCAGGCCCAAGCCATATAGAGCTTTATAGGATCTTCTGCTGTGACACATAGCAAAGAAGCAGAGCGTAATCCAAGAATGTTAAAATGCTAAAATAACTGCTAAACGCTAAAATAAATCTGTTAATCTTGCCACAAGATAAACTCTTATTTTTATAGCAGTAAGACAGAAGCTCAAACTAGCATGCATGTGCATGTGTGCTAGTTTAAGCTTCTGTGCACATGCATGCACACACCTACAGGTCCACTTTTTAAAAGTGATTTAATAGTTGTTTACTTGCTAGCTAATATGCACTACACTGGTCTCAAGACTCTTTTGCTTCTGTGGGAGAAGACAAGCCCAGAAGCCCCAACCACAGCTTAACAGGGGAAGGCAGCTCCTCCTGAGAAACAAAATTGTCAAATTCCAGTTAGGCTGTGGCTGATGCAGCTGCATGACATGTCACAAAGAAACAATGCAGCGATGTACAGATGAGCCAGACTGGAGGTTTTGCTGGTGGCATCTTCCACAGCCAGCTACCAAGGCCTCATTCACACTGGCAGCATTGCGGGGGGGGGAGGGGGAAAGGGGGGGGGGGGGGGGGCTCCCAAATCTCTCTGGAAGCAAGTGCTGAGTACCAATCAGGGGCATTTTAACACAAATGCCCTCTTGGAGAATTCGGGTTTAAGGTGAAGGTGCCTGGCTATCAATCAAAGTTAGTTCCGCGATGGTCATAGGTGATGCTTCCAGAACTGATAGGGGCATCAGAAGTGTGCTTTCCACCCCTCCTTTTTTTTAAAGGACCAGGCGCCACTTGTCAAATTTAAAAACCTCTGGGGTGTGTGTGTGTGTTGTGGGCATTTGGTCAGTGTTGTAGGTTATGATCTGCCCTTGGCCCCATTTTCAACCCCAAAATGCAAGCTAATGCATCCTGTATCTCCCACTCCTTGCCACCCCAGAATGCCTCCTACATAGGTAATAATAATAACAATAATATTAATTCCTCACCTCGGAATGCCAGAAAATGCTTTTTTTTTTTTTTTTTGCTCTCCCTAGGCTACCCCTGAATTCCTTAGAGACAGTAGCAAAAGCTGTATCAATTTGCCAATTTACATAATTGGAAAGAGAAACATTACACTCGATTGGTAACATTCATTCGCATTGCAGCAGTCATTCCAAAGGAAATAATAGGCTACCCTTCAGAGACAGTAGCAAAAGCTGTATCAATTTGCCAATTTACATAATTGGAAAGAGAAACATTACACTCGATTTGTAACATTCATTTGCATTGCAGCAGAAGAGCATAGACAGCCAAAAATATTATTTTAAAAAAATAAAATTCAAAGGGAAAAGGTCTCTGTTGGATCACAGAGGCTTGCCTTGTTGTAGCGCCCTGACCTGCCCCGAATTGACCCTTCCTCCTGCTATCTATCTATCTATCTATCTATCTATCTATCTATCTATCTATCTATAGCTATATTTCTATTGCCAAAAACATGCACATTTTTTGCCAAAAAACATGCACATTTTTTGCCAAAAATAATTTAAAAAAAATCAAAATCAAAGGGAAATGGTCCCTGATGGGACCAGAAGCTTGGCCTCCTCTGCCCCTCCCGACCTGCCCTGAATTGACCCCGTCAGTCACCCCCTTTTTGCATCCTGTCACCCTTTGCCTCCAGATCTCCTTTTTTTCCTTCGGCTCTTTCCACCTCCACCTCCCCTTGGATGAGGGGAGGGAATTCTCTGCCCTCTACCCGCCCTCTGACCTTAATCCCTCCCTGAATTTGCCTCGATCATGATCGAGGGCAAGTTCATATTTCATGGAACCCGGGTCTTTTCAGAAAAGATGGATTTTAGCCCGATTCCCAATAACCCGCACTGAGGGGCATTTCCTTGTGCAAGCCTCGACATGAATTGTGAAAGAATCGGGCCCAGTATGAACTTCACGTGGAAGAATTGATTTCAAAACCGGTTTAAAAGGTAGTGTGAATGGCCCTCAAAACAGGGTGGGATACATCTATAACATAAAGTGTCTGCCTGACAAACTTACTGACTACCTCTCTGTTACACTGCCCAAATCTACATGCTTGATCACAGGGGCACCAAAGTATGTGTGTTTTCTCATGAGAGTTCCAAATGAAACAGTAGCTAAAGTTTTGGACATCATCCATCAGCTAGTTCAGATGTCACACACTCCACCTCTTCATTCATAGCTAAAAAGCTCTGTTCATACATAGACACTTCACTCCAGGCATCTAATTAAGTAGGCTTGGTCTACAAAACATGGTTTTTGGCCTGTTTGCCTTAGGATTGGGAATGCACATTTATGAACTGATTTTGACCAAACATGATATTCAGACTTCAGTTGATACCCCATTCATTTCTGTTTGAGTTCAAAATTCAGTTTTTCTTAATCTCTCTCTCAAATCCCTGGAAAATTCCTTGTTTGGGCCTACTCTGCAAGGAACACAGTGTGAAATAAATTTTAATGACTGTTTGTTTAATTGAAATCATAAGCAAAATCATCAACATCAGTATAGTTGGGTAAATTTCCTCTTGCCTGATACTTGGAAGATATCTTTTAGGAGTGAAGTGAGTTTACACGCAACACTCTACTATGTGTTTCAGTAGCCCTGTACTCACTGTTTGAACTGCCTCATCTGAACCTGCTGCTGTTATCCATGTTTATTTACTTATATCATTAAGAAAATACAAAGATAATACAGTAAGCAGATATCAAATATATACTAATCCCATATATGCACTGGAAATATGTTTTGAACATACCCAAAATATTGCACATTTTGGTGAGTCTCTCAAGGAAGAATGTTTGATAGCAAATGGGCAACTCCTATAAATACCATTCTACCTGTGCTTATTGTTCCAATATGGCCCAGAGATCATATTGTCTGAGATGAACAAGAGTCATAGGGAGATCCTATGAAGATGAAACATATGTGTAAGGCAAGGCTGGTGAAGGTCTCGTCCCCCAGACGTACTGGGAATTGGACTTCCAGCAGTCCTGCCAACATGGCTAACAGTCAGAGATTATTCAAAGTTATAGCCATGTTCATCTGAATCAGTATGCAAAGTGATCTTGTTTTGAGGCTAACTGAGAGGAAGAAGTTGTAGCATTCTTCCTCTTAATTTAGTTGAGGACTAAATCTACATGGAGTAACGTGCTTAGGGACAAACGTTTATACCTATGAATGAGCAGGCGATGTGAGTGAATAGCAATAGAAATGCAAAACTTGTGGGTATGATACATGTCACCCTCTGTCAACAATACCCTTTAGCACTCTACATTGGGCAAACAGGCCAGTCTCTGCACCAGAGGATAAATGGTCATAAATCAGACATTAGGATTTGGAATACACAAAAACCAATTGCAGAACACTTTAGTCTTCCTGGGCATTCCAACTCAGAACAACAGTACTCAAAAATACAAGGAAGACTAGAAAGATAAACAGAGGAATTGAAATATATTCACAAACTCCAGTGCATTGACAGTGGGTCGAACAGAGACAATGGTTTCCTGGCACCCTGCATATATTATAACACTAGCTAACACCCCAACCTCATGAGGTCTCTCTTAGCCAATTTATCACATTTCTTTTCTGGTTCTCGGCCAGCAGCACACTATATTCCAATAACTCCCTCCACCATTCATAGGATTAGCTACTCACTTTGGCTATAGGCATTATCTTTCCTCCTGCCTTTGTCCCCCAGTTGCCATCATTAAAATGGAACTTACCATCTCATCACCATGAGTTGTGCATTTATAATTCATACCTCTTCATTCATAGCTATAAAGTTCTGTTCCTAGGCATCTCACTCCAGGCATCTGATGAAGTAGACATAGGAGACTGTCGCACTACATTCTTAAAGAATTGCTATTCCACTTTAACTGCTCTGGCTGCCTCCTGTTACATTCTGGAATTTTCAGTTTAGGAAGAGGCATTTAGAATATTCAGCCAGAGAGCTCTTAGGCCTCACTGAACTACAAACTCCAGAATGCAACAGGAGGCAGCCACAACAGCTAAAATGGAATATCAACGCTTTGAGTGTAATACAATAATCTCCTTAGTCTACAAAAGTTTATGCTACCAACCTCTTTCTCTTAGGGCCCAAACAGACACACCAAAATAAAGCTGCTTCAGGTCACTTTGGAGGTATGCTTTTTCAATGATGCATGAGTCCTAAGAGGCTGAAAGCTGCGGCAAAGCCACGCTCCAGTCCTAAGGACTGGAGTGCGGCTTTGGCACAGTTTCTGGCCTCTTAAGATGCCAGTGACCCATAGCAGCTTTATTTTGGCCTGTCTGTTCGGTCCCTCGGTTAGTCACAAAGGTGCTACAAAATCCCTCTGCAGTAACAGATTATGGTTGATGTAGGCCAACAATATCTGGTAAACCATAGGTTAGTTGTCCCTGGTTTAAGATTTGTAAAATCCAAGATCTTTATTAGACTTCTTAAATCAAGAGCATTACCTTGAATTAGGACCTGAAGGCAATAGGAAATTGGGGGGAAAGATGGAAAACATCCAGGCAACCCAGCTTCCTTCTTGTACAAGCCTGAAGAAGCCAGATTTTCCCAGGTTATATTACAGTAGCCTAGTTTCTGATCACAAAGCTACAAACACCAGCTGCAATGTCTGAAAGAATCACAATATTTTCAAGAAAATAAGCTGGTTAAAAATTCTCCTGAATATCATTGATAGCTGATTTTCTAAGATTCCAGGCTCCAAAATTCTAGCATAGATGGATCACAGTCTGTAGCTGCAGCTGGTTACGGCTGCAGTGTTGTTGTTCTAGGAATATTTGTTCTTGTAATTTAAAAGGAAGCTTGTAGTCTACAAGATGTCCCCAGACAACACAGCATCTCCCCAAGGACCAAACACACTCATGAGTCATGTCTGGCCCCAAACCACTGTATGCAGCATTATATTCAACAGAACAAAACAATTTTTAAAAACCTTTTAATCTAAAAGGCAAATTCAGTGAGGCTATGAGCAAGGAAGAAAAATGGTGCACTCAAAAGGAAAAAATAAGCCAGACAAGAAGAGGCACACTTTTCCATGATCAGGAAAGGAATCTTCATGCTTCTTGTGAAAAACTTCAGCTGTTAATAAAATCCAAGTCGTAGCCCAAGCCAAGTCTTAAGCAGAACTAATTTAAGAGTCATGTTTGACTTTCATATCCATAATCACCACACTTGATGAGATAAGTGTGGGCTTTCCAGTTACTTCTGAGTAAGCAATTGGTACTTTTCCTGCTTGCACTAGATTCATTACAAATTACTTACATTTAGGATGGAGAGCCTCCTCTCCTCTTGAGGACTGGGCTTCAGCAGTTGCAGTACCTGAGTGAGCCCACTGGCTTCATTATGAAAGGAGCTGCTGTGATGCTTATGTGAAAGGACCCGTTTCCTTAAGTGCCACTGCTGCCACTTCCTGTGAATCTCCTGCTGGACCTAAACAAAAAGTGTCAGAGTGGCTGTAAAGACTACAGCATTCCTAAAAGAAATCCAGATTATCTGCCAGAGGCAATAGCCTCTCAGTTCAGCAACAAAGAATTACTGTAGGACCATCTTTAAAATGAACAGATTCTTACTGTCTGAGCTCTAATATGTTAGTCTTAAAAGGAGCCACAGAACAACTTTGTTGTTCTGCTGCAAGAGGCTAACATGGCTACTCTGTTGGAAATTACAGTGGCTTGGTGTTTGTAAAGCAACAATTTACTTTACCAGCTCTTCACAATCAATGTAAGAGTGACAAATCTATACAGTGTGATATCACTACCTCCAGTGCTGTGATCTAATGTAGGTAGCTCCAATTTTTCATCTACTTTGAAATGTAACTGTCTCTTTAAGGATGCATCCATACCGATTGAAACATCCCAGATCTTTCCCATTTTATACTGAATTAAAATAAGCTAATCTGGGGAGCTGGTATAAAAAAATCTCCAATTGTATCAGAACTGACAGAAAATATTCAGGGATAAACAAAATGGGAACAGGAAAAACATCAGGGACTCTGGATCACTTTGGATGTGCCCTAAGTAAGTCAAGTGCAGGAGGGAGAAAATAAAACCAGTAATCCACACTAGGGCAAATGAGGGGCTGTGGCCTGGGAAGAGCCAAGAAATTTGGAGCAAGAGTCCTGAATATCTGAATATTTGGCCTGTTTTCAGAAAATATCTCCCTATTCCCACCCTACAGAAAGTTGTCGTCTTTTTACTGCTTATACTTTCTGCACCTTTAACAGGATCCTGACACACAGTAATTTAGTTACCGATTTTTAAGACACCATTACTTTATCTTAAAAGCTTTATTATATGTGCTCTCTTATTATGGCTGTAATAGTAAAGAAGAAGAAAATCTGGCATGAGTCACATGGGAAGTGATCATCTGATAGCAAGTGGTAAAATGGAAAGATGCATCTTATACAGAGCTTGGAAGAGTTATTATTTTGAAATACAGTCTGCAGAATCCTTCATGCTGGCTCTATTGGCTGAGGGATTCTGGGGACTGTACCCCAAAAAGTAACTTTCCTAAACTCTGGCTTTATGCTTTAGTCAAATTCAGCATGTGAGAAACTCACCTCACCATTAAGGAAACAGTAAAGCACAGCCACAGCAAAGCCCTGAAACAAATGAGGCCCATATCAGTTCTGCAGTATACAATTGCAAATGCTAGGTTGGTATTCTAGAGTAAATATGGAATTTCAAGAAAATATATGTAAACTTTCCTGGCATGCAGTGTGCTATCATCTATGAAGATAAAACCATTGCTTGTGTTTTGGCTCCAAAAGCTAAAGCTGCAATCGTATAAGCATTTTGGGGGGAGGAAGTCCCATTGAAATCAATTGATCTGTTTTTGAGAAGACATATATAGGATTGCACCATGCTGAAACAACCAGTTGTCTTAAAAAGTTGCAGTGTTTTCAGACTCAGATTTTTCTTGCAACAGAGGCATTGTCAGAGCAACACAAAAATAGAAGAAAACGAAATAAATCCTTGTTTCATCACTTGTAAGGGCTCTCTGGGCTGCTGATCTAATCAGGGGATAAATGGCAGGGTTTATATTATATCATGATGCCCAACCTGATGTATAGCTTTAAAAGTGACCAAAGTTTAGAAATGACAAATGCTTGTCTCTGTGATCAAGGTGGTATCTTTATTCCTTGTGCATCCCAGGTGACCCTAATCTAGTAAAACAAGAATACAAGCAATCCTTACGTTTGTTCTGTGTTTGCTTGAAAAAATTACAAAAGGTGCAACCCTGTATGTTTCATCTGAGAGAGAAGGGCAGAAAGTAACTTTAAAGAAGAAGCAGTAAAACTGGTCCTCTCCCCCAAACCACCTTTTTTTTTTTAATTTTGGCAAGACGTGCACCATTTAATTATCAAGAAATAATCAATTTTTCAAAACCAGAGGCAGTGTTTTGGCCTTTCAAAGAAGTATAATTGAAAGTAACTACTTATTATTATTATTATTATTATTATTATTATTATTATTATTATTATTAAAGTTTTTAAGTGTGGTCCCTACCAGGTTTTTTGCAGTCCCACAAAGTGTAATGAATTAGCCCTCAGACACCCCCAATAGTAGCCTTTTAATAAGTATGTTACCTGAAAAGATCCTATGGCTTTTTCAAACAGAACCTGGATCTCCATGGTGCCATTTGTGGTATCAAATGGGAAAAAAGCAAATATGATGTAATGGACTCCAAAGAGAGGGATGAGTACAAGTGTTGATTTAGCAAGTCTCCTAGAAGTAAAGACAAAGACGACTGAGCAGTGTATAAAATAGGAGTGGGAACATATTAAATATTGGCCTCAGAATTCAGTTAGAATCTATGCTGGCATAAGGAACTTTTCAGCTCCCCTGCCTGATGTTTTAGACTACAGCTCCTACAATCCCTTACATACGGCCATGTGATGGGTCTGATTTAAGTTGCTTGCACAAAAAGGCACACAGATATGTATTTGGAAGCTAGCAATCCCCCTCCCACATGCCCTGTCATAACACAACAGAGAAAGAGGGCTTTTTCACGCCACATAATTATAGCACTTGGATTCCACTTTGACTGTCTTGGCTGCATCTCGTGGAATCCTGGAATTTATTGTTGGTCAGAGGAACCAGAGGAGCTCTCTGGCTGAGACTTCAGAAGGCTCTTACCTCAGCTTCCAATCCCAGGATCCCAGAAGATGTAACCAAAGTTGAATCATAGCACTGTAACTGTATAGTGTGAAAGGGCCTCAAAGCAGTGACTGCACTTCCAAGAGTTTCAGGGTCATTCTATGCAAAGTAAGCATGGCGGGTTACAGACCGCCCATTTGGGGCGGTCTGGACCCGCCCCTTTCCCCACCGGAGCAGGGCCTCAGTGGCCAGAACGGCAGCCACTGAGGCCCCGATCCGCCGCTTTTCGGGCTGCGGGGAAGCGGCAAAAGGCCGCTTCCCCACAGCCTGAAAAAGGGGTGTCCCTGGGGCTTCAAGCCCCAAGGACACCCTTCGGCGGCGGGGAGCAGAGAAAGGGGCCGCTTGGCCCCTTTCTCGTTTAGTCCGCTGGGCGCAGCCGTCTGAAGGCTGCGCCCAGCGGACTAAACCCGGAAGGAGCTCCGAAACAGAGCTCCTTCCTGCTCCGTGTCCAGGGCGCACTAAGCGCCCTGGCGCGGAGCTACTACGTCATGGACGCACCGCCCCATCTAAAGGCGGCGTGGCCATGACGTACTCACGGCGGCGGCCGTGCGGAAGCACCGCCCTTTCGTAACCCTAGTTAGGGTTAGGGCGGTGTGGAAGCACCGCCCTTTCGTAACCCTAGTGCGTGACGAATACGCACTTAAGTGCCGGTCTGTAACCAGCCCAATATAGTGTTACCTTTCAGAATGCCTTTTGGTTCTTTTTGATACACATTTTTTGGTAGCTCAAATACACATCATGGAATAGACTGCCTTCCTCTCCTTCCTTTACACCATTTTAAATAAGCTGGTGTCTTCTGTAGATTTAGACTACATTTCCAATAAACCACTTCCAGGAGGGCAATAATGAAGGAATATGGGAGAAAAACAACCAGAAGGCATCAGATTGTTTTTGTTATTCTGAAATGACATATGCAAAGCCTCAGCTCTTTAAAAAAGAGTTGAGTTTCTTTTTTTCAGTGCCTTGAGGTCTGCACCCATTTCTATGCTCCACTGATACCACCCAGGTGACTGCAAGGATCAGGTACCTTAAAGAAAAGTACAGGTAGTTTTGGAATCAGTGACTTTGCTGGGGTGAGTCAGCTTACCAGAGAAGTTAGCCCAAGACATATTGGTGCATGTGCTGACATACAGGCATTTAAATCTTTTCTGCAGTGACATCTTTTTTGCTGCTGTTGTACTTATTTCTGAAGCAGAATCAAGAGGCCAACTTGTATTGTAACTTACTTGTATTGATTAGAATCCTTGCCTCTTCCATCTGGCCATCGAAGCTTGCTCATCAAAATTCTTACAATATTAACAAACAGAATAAAATTGATCTGCCAAAAAAAAAAAAGCCACATCTAAAATTCATATTTTGAAGAACAGGTTACTCTTCAGCCTTAGAAACATACAACTATTGAACAGACTTACAACAATAGAGATCACCACAGGACCTTGAATGATCCACCGGGCATATGTAAGATGAGTATCCCAGCATCTGTGAAGATAAGAAAAATAAGCTGTGATTTGAGCTCATGGAAAAGTAACTATATTCATTGTCCTTCCTGCTGAACACCATGTTGGCAAAATCTTAATGACCTAGAAAAAAAAATCACAGAGCCTACATGCCCATCAGATATGGGTTGGCATCCATTGTGGTTGTGCAAATTAGATGGAAATTACCCAGGTGCATGCGTTAATTGTTAGAAATCCTAAGTGTGTGTAACAAGCAGGAAAACAGAAGTAGTTTTTGTAGCACCTGGTTAGGCAAAAAGTCATCATGAGTCAAGTGAACAAAAAAAACAACCTGGAACACTGATTGTACAACACAGTAGAAATAAGGAGTAAGAAACATCACACTTCTGTTTTTCTGCATATCTCAGAGGTGACCCATACACTAGGTTCATCACTATTTTAAAGATTACAACATCATGGCAACTTGCAGGTAAGAAGCATGCACAGCAGCTGAAGAGCTTTTCCAGATTGGTCTGAAGATGGATTAGTTCCCACAATATAGCTCATTGGATTTTGCCATGTTGTGCTGATTGTTGTTGCTTCCATATACTCATTTCATTCTTTGCGGGAGTGCTCATAACAGCTTCTTGGATCTGCACTAAGGCTCTGCCAAGTGTTTTTTACACCAAGGTGTAGTTTACTGAGGTGGTTTTCTGGTTTCAAAGCAAATCCCTACCCCAAGAATTTGTTAGGGGTTTTTTGTTTTTTTGTTTAGAGTTATAGCACAAAAGTGCTATTGTATTGTACTATGTTAAAAAAAATTAAAGAAGAAAGAGGAGAAGAAAGGGAATGGAACATATTTTCCTCTTTGTCTCTGAATTAAAAAAAAGAAGTCCACTTAAGGGTGGGAATAAAATGTTCAGCTAGTGCCAGGAAATAGCCGGGGGCAAAATAAACATCATTTGAAAACATCAACCAAGAACTACAACAATAAATACCACAACCTCTCAATACATTTGCCCTGTCTGAGGAGGATATCACATGACTAAAATTGGAAGTATAATCCAGAGTCATCCTGAACGCAATTGTACGTATTCATGTTATTGCGTGAAAGGTTACCACATGCGATCGCTGACAATCCGAACACAATCACGCGTCAATCCACAATTAACTAAATTCGGTGAACTAGCAAAGTCACAGACCCTATTCCTAGACAACTTCGCACTCAGTGTGCTGTTGTTTGGTCCTGGTTCCCCCATCTCCCAATCCGGAAGGAGGGGGTTGCCATGAAGCCACGCTGCAATTCTGCTTCAATTTTGCTTTTGCCTGTCGTTCAGCATTGCTGAGGGGGGGGGGCTGCTGCTTGCTAATTAAGAGGCATGGACTGGGAGCTATTGGATAACCATTATATTCACATTTTAGCATGACAAGAGTGAATATATGCTTGTTTTAATGTGAATAGAGCATGTTCTTTCAACCATTCTTCCCACCCCCTCCCCAACCTCTTTTGTAAATTGTGAGGTTCCTTGGTTCCTCTCTCTCTCACTCACCTAAATATGCTATGCTCCATTCATCTGGAGTCTCACTGAGCATGCGCAAGGGTGCCAATTCGCAATTAAGAACCCACCGATGTGATGGCTTACTTTGCACAGAATCTAGATCACGTTCGGGGAGGCCATTACAGTGAATTTAAGGTGTGATAAATAATCATGTAATTGCATGAATTTTTGAATTGACCTCACTATCTTCTCTTTCAAAATTGAGAGCCTCCCGTCCTGTTAGATAAATTCCTTGTTTAATTTGAGCTTCTCACTTCCTATGAATTTGTTGTTATAGTCTCTGCTTTAAAAGTTCTAATATGAAATTTGTTCGTGTGCTTTCCTCCTCCCTCCTCCACTCTGCGCGCTCCGCAGCGGCCACCACCTCCCCTTCTCACACTTCCTTTTCTTTTTTTGGCGTGCGCGGCACCAGGCGCAACCCACCTCCCACCTCCTCCCTCCTTTGTGGGCTCGCCACCACAGCACTTCCATGGGGCTGTGGCCGGCGCCAGCCTCCACTTGCATGCGCGTGTGCAGGACCATATAGGGAGGCGCTGTCCTCTTCAAGTGGGCTGTCCAATGGCAGAAGGGTGGGGGCGGGGGACTGTTTCCAGCCCCATCCGCCATTGGCTCAGCCTCAAAGAGGAAAGGTGGAGCCTCGGAGTGAGGAGAGGAGGAGGAGGAAAAAGTTGCCCTTCTTGGCGCATGCGAGGAGGGGAGGAGGACGAGGGAGTGATACTCTGGGGGCCAGCCGGGGGAGGGAAAAGACCTTTTTTCTTGGGAGCATGGCCGAGGAAGAGGCGGTAAGGAAGAGGAGGAGGAGGAGGAGTGAGGACTATGGGCAGCCCAGGGGGAGGGACAAGCGCCCTTTTCTTCGCGCATGGCGGGGAGGAGGAGGAGGACGAGAAGGAAGAGGAGGAGGAGGAGGCCCGTTTTCAAAGGTTTTTTCACATGTCCTCCATTTTTAAAATGTGTCCTACATTTGAAATGTGTGTCTTACATTTGTCCGGTGTTGGAGGTCCTGACTATGGCAACCCTAGCCATCCCGTTCCCTTCCTGACATCAGACACTGGTTTACAATGAAAAACTTGTATTTAGATGGAAAAAGAAATAGAGTTGGATAGTTCAGGACTGTTTTTCAGAATTCTCTTGAAGATACAGGAATGATAGCTCTTTCCCCTGTACAGAATTTTATTCCAACTTTCTGAAATTTCTCCTAATATTAATTATTACAGGCTTGACATGATTTACTTTCCATCTCATATGCCAACACTGATCTCAACAAAAAGTTCAGACGGGTTCTGTGTAGCAACACGCGTTCCTTGTTACTTAATCTTTGATTTTTTTTTTGGAAGCTCTGAATCACTTCTTGTGGTTCAGGACAAATCTTGATGTTGATATAATTAAAAAGCTCCCCCTGGTGGATGGGGAAAAAAACTCTCATATCGAAATAAATTATAACCAAATCTAAAACCTTATGCATAATACATTAGGTTATTTGTTTTCCGCCCCTGACATATTGGGTAATTTAGGTACCAAGAATTGATTAGAGGTGGACCCCAGAAACATCAGCTGACAAGCAGCAAGGACTTTCAGTCCCTCAGCCTAAAGACCGGAATGGGAGAACCATGTCTGATTTACAACTCCCAGATAAGAAACATGGGTGTTGTACAGACGGCGCACAGCACCAGCCTGCAACATTACTAGAGTTGCCTCGGGGCGTCCTTTCCAGATGCCCAACCCCTAGTACGCTTTTGCCTCGGCGTTATGTAATGGTGGTACAGCCGCGCCACCTCCAAATGGGTGGGGTTTGGTATTTGTGAACGTGACGTCTGGCGCACTGGGAGGGTGCTTGTGGCGCTCCTTTCAGCAGCGCCAGAAGGAGCTCCGTTTCGGAGCTCCTTTGGCCGTGCGTTACGCTGGTGCGGCCTTTAAAGGCCACACCAGTGCTACAAAGAAAAAGGGGTCAAGCGGGACCCTTCTCCCTTTCCCTGCTGTGTTGGGGTTGTCCTGGAAAAAGGGGTGGGTGTCCGCCATTGCTAACACTACAGTTATGACAAAGGTATTTGATTTGAACTGATTCAATGGCCATAACAACTTCACAAAGAAACCCCAAGATTTGCATTTTGTGAGGGTTCTTTAACACATCCGATGCTTAACAAAATTATCGTACCCGCAATCCTCGATGAAGCTTCATCAAAAACAAAAAAGCCAGGAATATAGAAGACAGAATAAAACTACTGTTTCTAAGATTGCAGTTTTAAACCAATCACAAAATATCTTATTTGCAGGATTTCTGAGTTACTGCCAAGAAAAATAGAATTGCAGCTATTGTCAAGGTTCTGTGAATTTATAATTGAGGCACTAGTAATACATAGCGAGTCAGAAATGACATAGTAGAAATTGGTTTCCCAACATTTTTCAGTATCGTTCTGGCTACGGCCACGCACTTACAAATAAGTGGGAGTGCCTGCAATGGAGAACGCAGAGTTATTTTAGTGAATATCTAAAACAGATTCATAACAAATTTCCAGCCCACTCTGTTTCAATAAATTCGGGGAAGATGGATTAGTATATGATGGGGTTTCACCCACAACAAAAGCGATTGTTCCAGCATATGGTATATCCACGACAGATGGCCCTCCATATCCCCCAGATTCTGCACTACAGATTCAACCACCACCCTGTTTGAAATATTTTCCCCCCATAAAAAACCAAAAAGCAAGCTTTGATTTGCATTTTAATATAAGGTGACACCATTTTTGGTGCCATTGTACATAATGGTGACTTGAGCACCACCGATTTTGGTATTCACGGGGAGTCCTGGAAAACCAAAGCCCTGTAGTACCAAGGGGCCACGTATATAACATTTATAATAAACGAAATAAAACCCTGTCCATTAGGGTTCCAGGTGAACCAGGACACAGGTCTTGTCCTTTAGGTGTGTGTATGTGCATACCTGCCTGTCATTCAGTTGCCTGTAGACCCATGACTTTCATAAAGATTTTCTTAGACAAGGAAATATCCACGAGGTCATTTTTGACAGTAGTTCCTCCTCTGTAAAACCAAGCTAAACACCTGCTATTTGTTTGGCAGTCTCCTATCCAATTAATAACCAGCGCTGATCTGCTCAGCTTCCAAAATCAGACAGGTCTGTGGCATTTAGGTTATCTGTACCAAAAAAAAAACAAAAAAAAAAAGGGGGGGTTTTTGTGTTCAGCAGATGTGCTCACTGAAAACTTTCACCTGGCACACCTTAACCCAACAAAATCCTGCGAAGGAAAGGTTTGTGTGAATTGATATATGCATTTTCATGCATCCTTACATGCTTCTTCCACTCCTTCAAGGGGGAAGTTCATGCTTGTAAATCATTGAGTTCCTTACAGCTAGTTGGAGGAGCGGAAAGGGAAGGAGGCAGGCAAAACAGGAAGTAGTGGAAGGGAGGATAATGGCAAGAGAAGTAAGACAGTAAGGAGCAGAAAGAAAGGAGCAGGAACCAAAACAAGATACAAACAGCAATACAAGAAATGAAGCCACTGCAACAGGAGTCTGCTCCCTATTTCAAGTGTGCGAAAATAACATCATGAGAAATAAACCCCCACTGAAATACAATTGCAGTGACGTGTGTGAAGAGTGCCTTTGCCATTCCACTCCTTTCCAACTATAGCGGAACTGGTTTGGGAAACAGAAAGACCCCAAAAACTGCCTAGTGTAATAAGCGTTTCATAATACCATTTGAGATTGCTGTAACTGCACTGGCTCAATGCTAGGGAATTTCTGGAAACTGTAATTCTGTGAGGACAATTAGCTTCTCTGTCCAGAGAGCTGTGGTGCGACATAAAAAACTACACTTCCCAAGATACCCAGCCCACCGAGGCCAAGGCAGTTAAATCTAGTGTTCAAACTGGATAATTTCTCCAGTGTGGGTGGGGTTTTTTTGTTTTGTTTTGTTTTTTTTTGTTTTGTTTTGGTTTTTTGGACCCTTAGTTCTACCATCTAAAAACACAAGGTGGGTCATACTGTCTGCTCTCTTTAATGAATTTTCGGTGGAAAGGAAAGAACACAAGAAGATGGTGGAAAAAACATGGAAATGTTGTAGGTAGAAGATGATGTTGTCTTGTTTCCCACTTAGTAAAACAATTTGTGGGGAAAAGCCGAGCTGTTTTGAAATAAAAAACTTCATCTGGAGCAAGCCAGTAGAATATCATTGGAAGGGGAAAGACTCACGGAGCACGGAAGTTAAAAAGAAATCAAATGAACACTGGGCAGAACGGCAGAACAAGGAAAAGGAATGAAAACCTGACGCAACCTGCAAGTGGAGTTCTACTGTAAACAATTTTGTGGTTGGATCTCACCTGTTTCAACTTAAGACCCAAAAGGATGCTTACCCCATCCCAGACACAACCAACCCCCGAACGTACTTTCTATCTGAGACGAAAGAAAGGCCAGCAGGCTCTGAAGATACAATGCCCTTCCACAAGAAGCCAATGTCGTAGCCATGCTACAAACGTTAATGAAGAACCAAGAACCATCTTACATCTGCCCGAGGAAACACAAAGAAATATCTATATGGATATTAGATGTTTATCACTATCAATCCTTAAAAGATAATTTATCTACCTTACTTTTGCATCTTTTCTGTTACAATCTTTGAGACTGCTGTATTTTATACCATTAGTTTTTACATTCATCTCGCCATCCTTGTTTTGATTTATTCATTTGGATACTAACGTGACTATCTTATCAAAGAAGGATTTTGTTTCATGCTTCATTTATCTATTGATTTTCATTATTTATTTCTTTATTAATACTACTCTGCAAAATACTATTTCTTAGTGCTTTTTTGGGATGTTAATTTTTAAATGATTTTTTTAAAAAAGTAACCATCTTCAAAAGTTAAAAAAAGACTGATAGATCTGCATGAATCCCATATTTCAAAATTTGCTTCCTTAGCCGTTTTTGCAGTTCAACCAATCCCTCCATTTAGAGAGGTGTTTTCGATTGTTGATTTGCCAATAGGCATAATATGATTTGCATTTTGTTCCTTCATTCTTAGGACTCATTATGACCTGAAAAGTTACTTCTTGTTGTGAAAGGACACTGTGGGGAAAATGTTTTTTTAAAAAAACAAGGAGGAAAGTCGGCCAACAGGCCAAATAGGCCAGATGCACAGATACGGACAGAGCTTCCTAAGAAGTCAGAGAAATAAGGAGTAAATCTCAATCCTCAAAGAAAACAGTATATGACAAGATGGGTTTAATTATAGATTTTGTCTGATCTTGACTACTCAGCGTCAGCAAAAGTAGTACTCGGATGGGGCAGACCACAATGAATATCAGGTTGTGTTAGCTGTATTCGAAGAGGAATTGGATTACCATATCTGAGGATTCATTCTCTTAAAAAAGCCCTTATACATACTAACAACCACACACACACAAGCTGAGAGAGTGAGATGATCGCGCGAGAGAGGAGAGAGAGACGGATGATATCCTCCTGGCCGTATAGCAAAGCTGAACAAAACCTTGATTCTCAGAAGCGGCTCCTTGATAGAAGGCCCAATCTTACTAATTTGTTTCTAAGGGCCTGAACAGAACCAACCTGCTTTGGGTCACTTTGGAGTATGCGTTAAATGACACACACCTCTTAAGAGGGCTAGACGCTGCACCAAAGCTGTGCCTCCAGTCCTTAGGACTGGAACGTGGCATGGCACGGCTTTCGGATTCTTCGGATGCATGCATCTTTAAACAGCATCACTTCAAGTGACCCAAGCCAGCTTTATTTTGGCTGTTGTCTGGGCCATAAGTGACTGGGAAAGGGAAAAAAAAAAGGAAATAATAATACTAATAATAAAAAATTTATTTCTCTCCCGCCCTTCTTATAATCAGGGCGGCTCCAACAAGGTTAAAAATCCTCCATTACAAACAAAAAACAAGAAGAATTAAAAAATGCAAAGCAGCAAATCATACAAAAAATACACAAGAAAAAGCCCCATGCCAAACCTCTTGCCCACGGAGAGGAGGGAGGCCACAGGATTTATTGGGATGCCCTGTTTTAACAGGAATGTTTTACGTCCTCTGACTTGGACCAGGTTGGTTGGACGAGCTGAGTCTCCGTGGGCAGGCGTTATTCCAGAGGGCGGGGCAGCATGGCGAATGTCCTCCGTGAGGTGGAGGCTTAACCTGGCCCCAGGCCACCTTCCGTAATTGCTGCCCAGACGTTCTGAGGGTGCGAGGCGTGAAGGTACGGGAGAGGCGGTCCTTTTAGGTCTCCTGGGCCCAAGCCATTTCGGGGCTTTATAGGTTGATTCAACAACCTTATACTGGACTCGGAAGCGGATGGGCAGCCAATGGGATCTTTCAAAACCTGTGTTATATGGACTACTTGTCTGGGAGCACCTGTGACCAGCGGCCTTCCATGTTCTGCACCATTTGCAGCTTCCGAGTTTGGTATAAGGGTTGCCCCTGTAGAGTACATTGCAGAAATCCAATCCGCAGTTACCAGAGCATGTACAACCGTATCTAGGTCCCTCTGGGCCAGGGTATGGCGCAGCTGGCGACTAAGGCCGAAGCTGATTACAGTTGTCTTGACCGTCGCTTCACTGAGCTGGTGTCAGGTGAAGCGACGAGTCAAGAAACACCCCCAGACTCCCGCCGCACGGCGGGTCCTTCACAGGAGCGTTGAACCCCTCCGTTCAGGGAACAGGTGAACCACCGCATCCTGGACCAGGAGACCCTATCACTCGTAGCTCGTTTTTTGAATTCATTTTGAGTCGGTTTTTTTTCCATCATCCGCCCATACTGATCTAGACAGGCCACGAGATGAGAGACGGCATCCCCGTCATGTAATCAGTCGGCGACATAGAGAATAATGATTTGCGGTGTCATCCAGCGTACTGATAACCCCGCACCACCCGCCCCAATGTCTGGCGGATGCATCTCTACCCAGCCGGTCTTCATGTTAAATGTTTAAATCAGCATGGGAGACAGCATGGCTCTGAGGGACCCGTGTTTTAAGGGGCCCTCTTCAGAGCCACACGTCTCCCAGCTGCACCTCTGGGACCTCCCGGAGAGGTAGGAGCGGGGAACCACCCCAACAACACCACCCTCCCACGCACAAACACCACACCAACCAACACCCCCAGCACAAGACCACCACTTGACCACAAACACACCCCGACTCAAACAACACCACCAAACCTCCCTGCCCAGGCCAGCGACACCAGACACACACACCCCGCAACGCCAACAACTCCCGCCTGGACAAACCTCACCACAAACCACCCCAACCACCACCTCCACACAGGCACTAAACTCGCCAAACACCACACCCAAACCAACGCCCCCACCGCAAGAGCTCCCAACCACAGTCCCCACCCCCAACCCGCGCCCCCAACACACCCACGCCCGACCCACCCTCTTCAACCGTCCACACCACGACACGCAGAGCACGGAGACACACAGACCACGCGAACAAACCCCAAGGCGGACACCCCCCAACACAACATACCAACGGACCCCCGCACGCCTCACACCCCCCTTAACCAACACCCGCCCGGAAGCCGTTTGAAATCCCCGGGTCACAGCTTAACACGCTTTCATCCCACCGCAGCCCACGGCCTGAGACAGGATCGCAACACCCACCCTTCCGATCACCCCCTAACCCAAAAACATGGTTAAGCCAGCGACAACAGGCCGATTAATTATTATTGTACCAGGTGGGTACCGAGGGAGGGCTTTTTAAATAACTAGGTCTTTAAACCAATGGCCACCATTTAAGTTACAGTCGACGATGGAACCTAATCAGCCCCTACCCGACCAGCACAGCGACTGTATCTTGACCTCCATCCGGCGTACACCAAGTGCTGACTTACCGCCGTGAACCCCCCCCTGGGCCCGCTAACCCCACCGCAGGGACACGGGATCAAGGGAGAGCAGGTTGGTCTCTTTCCGACCCCGCCAACACTTCCGAGGCAATCCTTGTCCACTCCAACTCCTCCGGTACTCCACCAAAACTCAAAACGTATACCACGACCTCTTTAACCCAATACGTCCACCAGGAGAGGCCCTCTGGAAACCCAACCCACACTTCTAACCCTCAGGCATTATCTGCATGACAATAATGTCGCGCGTTCTCACGACAACTTCGCCTTATACGAGATGAGGTTTTAATCCGCGAACAAAGTCGTTGAACAAGTCACAGCAGGCCTTCTAGAAGGTTCACAGGATCTGGTTCGGGGCGGGAGGGAGCTGAGCGTTAGCTCACCCTGACCCACCCTGACCAACTCTGCCGAAACGCGGGAACTCTACGCGGAACGCACATCACGAGCTCACCATAGAAACGAGTTCTTTGTTGCTTTCATATTGCCTCTCCGTACGTCATTTTAAATAGTTGGTCATAGGAGCAGCCTTGTCCGTGCTCAAGCACGCAAGGTGCGTTTCTCTCGCTCAACCTGGTCCTACCTCTAGCCTCGTCGCAGAACCCGGCTTCCTCGGCCCGCGAGGATCTTGCCCGTTATATCCCAGGCCATTCACGTTTAGAAGCAGGCCTGAAGAGGCGCTGGGAGCGATTCGGTGTATAGCCCTCAGAAAGCCGCGTTTCCCAATACCGGTTAGGGCATCACAGACACGTCGCCGTCATTTTCCAACCGCGAGCCCCTCTGGGCTCTTTGGAACCTCTCAGGTTCCATCAGCCTCAGCGAGGGTGGACATCTAACAGGTCCACCCCACCCCCGGGGGGGATCTGGGTAGAGCCTTGATTTTCACCTCACACCAGGAAATGATCCGTCCCTGGCAGTGGGGAAACATTAGCTCTTCCACCCACGGAATTTTCCGACGCAGAAGCAGAAGACCAAATCGAGAGTATTTACCCGCACAGTGCGTAGGACCCTGTATCAGCTGGGACAGGACCATGGCCGCATGGTATCCATGAATTCCCGAGCCGCACCAGAAGATGGAAACTTTGCTGGCCGTGAGGGAGATGTTGAAGTCGCCCAGGACAAGAGCCTGGGCCGCTCTCCAGCCTCCGCTCCGCGGACCAGCTGTGTCCGCTCGTTAAGGAGAGTCGCTAATGCACGGGGTGGCCGATACACTAGCAGAATCCCTAGACTGTCCCTAGCCTTAGGTCAGGTAAATACACTCGATTATGTAGGGGTCTATCGAATGTGGTTCTGGTGAGGGACACGGTTTCATAGTATCAAGGCCACACACACACCCCGCCCACCTAACCTGCGCTGGTCCTTCACCGAGAACCCAGCCGGCAGGGCCTGAGCCCCACACCGTATTCCTTCAGGCCCAAGCCCGGTCTCGGTAATGCAAGCCAGGTCACCACTTACTGTCCTCCAACCATATCGTGGAGGATGTGGGTCTTGTTGTTAATAGAGACCTGGGCATTGCCACAGGAGCCAGCGACAAGGGTTTGTGGCACGGTTGGAGTGACCCCTCAGGTCCTTCAGGTTGGGAGGGGGACAGGAAGGCGCGATAGATATGATGCATCGATCCACGCCTTCCCCTGGAACGCAAGTTCCCTTTCTCCCACCAACCCTACCCATCCCCGCCCCCAACAACCTCAATTGGAGCTCCGCTCGCAAAGATGTTATCCCCGCGGCCCAGGCATCCCCCGTTAACCCTATCCTCCCCGCACCCTTCTATGGCTACTGAAGGAGCCAGAGGTTAGCCACCACAGGCATCTCCTCTGCTCCCGGGCTACTCCAAAGCCTTCCCGACCCTATAAAAGCCTGCCGCAGCAGCGATGCTCTCCCCAGTCCGTGGGCAGCACTCCTGGGGCGTGTGCGCAGATGCGACACCTCCGACAACCCCAGGAGGAGGCCGCCCGGCCAGGAAGGCGCAGCTCTTGGTGGCGTCGGTGGTCCGGCTTTTGTTACCCACCGCTCTCACCTGGTGGGCTCCTCCCTGCTTCCCCCCAGCTGTCTTTAAAGGGGCCTACTCGCTTCCCCTGGCCGCCAAACGGCCAAAAGCCAGAAGCCACAGCCCAGAGTCTAAAAAGAGTCCCGCTGGCGATGCTCCCCCAGTCCGTGGGCGGCACTCGGGGCGGTGCGCAGATGCGCACCTCCGACACCCCAGGAGGAGGCTGCCCGGCAGAAGGCGCAGCTCTGGTGCGTTGGTGGTCCGGCGAGGAGGCAAAAGGGGGCTGATGTCTTCTCTGGCTATAAAAACATAGATAGCACAGCAATATAGTGCTCCTTGAGAGCTTGAGACCATACACATCTGCTTGCCTTTGATGCTGAGAGACTGCAAACACTCAGATATCCAGAATATATACAATATTCATTCTTAGTACCTTGTATTTCTGATATCCTTACAGATGGAGGATTTTAGTAAAAAAAACAGAGAGCTAGATGATAGCCTGTGTTTAGTTAAGCAAATTAACTGAAATTATTATGCACGTGGCTCAAATACACTAAATAACCTGTCTGATCTTGGAGAAACAGGATTAGCCCTGGTTGTACAGTACTTGGATGGGAGACCACCAATGAATGCCTGGTGCTATAGACTATATTTCAGAGGGAGGAACTGGCAAAACCATCTCCTGATTATTCCTTGCCTAAGAAACTCTATGAAATCAATGAGGTCACCATAATCAACAGGCAACTTGAAGAGACACACACACAATGCTTTGCAAGTAGATAAATTCTGTAAAAGAAATGTTCTGCAGCACACTCTACAAGAGAATATGTACCTAGACCGACTAAAGACCTTAATTTTAGTCTCCTGCTTTGGACTTATTTCTATGGTGAGGGATTTGGGGAGCTGAAGGACCAAATATGTGAAGATCCAAAGTTGAGCCCCCTGATCTAGATGGCTACCAAGGTAAACTGGTTACATTATGGATTGTGAATGATTAGCATGCAAGAATGCTCATCATCAACTTGTTTGCATGAAAGTAGGTTAACTTTGGCAGTGGATTAGAGACACCATCAAGTGTATCACATGAATGAAACTTCTATGACCTCAATATGCACCTGCCTCCTACTCTCCATAGCTTCTCTCTCCTCTCTTATTTCACACACACACATACACACACACCACACCCCCTGTGAAACCATCCTGGCAGTTTTAAACAAGCACTTTTCTAAAACCTATTTCTCTTTTGAAGAAACAAGAGAGCATGGAGCATACAAAACCATTTGAACAAGCCATACCAAGATGTAGTGACTAAAACATTGTCTTTGATTAAATTAGCTTACAGGGCTATGGAAAAAGAGGAAAATCATTTCAAATTCTGTAACGTTTATTTCATCCTGTCATGAGCTGGATCGTTAGGACATTTCCAGACTGTCCTTTCTTTACCGTGCGTTATTCACAGTAGACATCATCGTCTGTGTCCTTGGTCAATACAGATCTTTAATGAAGTTTGCAATAGCCCGCAAAATGAAGATGATGCAAAAGCTGCATGTGGATGTAATTCCTTGTACAGCGAAGTCTCCTGTTTCCCAAAGAGAAAAGAATGTGTGCAGGTTTAAAAACAGGAGTGTACTCAGTGAATTTTATCACTCACATAAACTTCTGAAACGAGCTTAGAAAAGTTCCTTTTTCTGGATAAAACACCTCAGAATCCCTCCCAGTCAGATGGGCTATTAGAATGGGGGATTCTGGGAGTAATTGTTATATCTTTTTTCCAGTTTGGGACTCAAGGTAGCTTCCAACATTAATACACCACATAGGAGATTCAGATGGGAGGGGGGGGGGAGAAAAAAAACATACTCCCAGATAATTGCACAATTTGTCGGCAAATTTCAGATGACATTATGCTCAACCAGGAGTTGCAAGTGAAAGCTTAGAGAGCCCTGGTGGTGCAGTGGTTAAATGCCTGTACTGCAGCCACTCACTCACAAAACCATTTGTGAGTTCAATACCAGCTCAGGGGCTCAGGCTGGCTCCTTCTGAGGTCTCTAAAATAGTACTCAGATTTAGTTGGGGACAATTAACTTACACTTTGTAAACCGCTTAGGGCAGTGGTAGGCAACCTACAGCCCGGGGCCGGATGCGGCCCAGCAAGGCCTTGGGACCGGCCCCAGCCCGGTCCTGCCGCCGATTGCTGTCGGAGAATTTGGCCTCGCATGAGGGCGGGGGGCCTTTGGCCTATTAGGAGGAGGCAGGCAAGGGGGGGCAAGTGGCAGGCAAGGGGGGGCAATTGTCTATAGAAGCCTCAGAAACATGCATTTAAAATTACTTTTTTAAAAAAAATCAGCAATTTTTTGCGTGTCCTCCATCTTTTTTAAAAGTGTCCTCCATTTGAATTTTGTCCTACATTTGTCCCGATTTATTTTTTAATTATTTTTAAAACAATATTTAATTATTATTTTTTTTACTTCGCCCCCCCCCCCAGTTGTCTGAGGGACAGCAACCCGGCTCTGACTCAAAAAAGGTTGCCTACCCCTGGCTTAGGAAGTGCTTAAGTGCACTGTAACCAGTATAGAAATGTACTTACTATTGCTATGATCACAACTTCAATTGCAATATTGGGGAAACAACCCAGACATTTCAAAGGGCTGCGGCAGCATCAGCTGGATCTTTACATTTTAAAGTGGCTGCGGACAGGCGCCTGGGATATTTAAATTTTAACTGGGCTGCAGGAAGCACTCCCTTTAAAATTTAATGGGCTGCAGGAAGCAGCCCAGGAACTTGAAAATTGAAACAGCACATGTGCACAACAATCCATTCTATGTAATATTGATTCATTCACTGAATTGTGCAGAAAGCAATCATGCAATTCAATGAGTATTGTCCTACATTGTTGCGTGAGAGCACAACTGTGTGAAAATATTGAGCGCTATTATTCCTTTGTGTTTTCACTACTGCGATTATTGCTGAATTGGCTCCCGTGTGATAATCCCCATAAACATTCACAGCATATAAAAAAATCATATCATAACAAAATATGAAATTCTAGTCCAGAAAAAGAACTTTTCCAAGCTATGATTTGAAGCTAACTTCTAAGAGAATGAGACCTTTAGTCCATCTAACCCATGTTTATCCACTCTAAAGGACAGATGTTCCTCCAGATCTCAACTAAAGGTTTTTCCCAGTCCCTGCTACATTAAGCCTTTAATTTATAGTGCCAAGAAAAGAACCTGGGATCTTTCAGATAAAAAAAGAGCACTTGGCTACTGACGTATGGCCATTGAAATCAACGTGAAAGTGAAATCTCAAGTGCTCTCATCAATAGCAATCTAGTTCTGTTTGCCTGATCCAATAGTGAGCCACGAAACTGAGATAATGATTTTATCATGAACCTAATATCATTTATAAGGTAGAGGTGTGAGTCATGATGTTGGACTGCACTTCCCAGCATTCCTCACCACTGACTATGCAGGCTAGGGCTCATGGAAGTTGCAATCCAACAACATCTGGAAAACTTTATGATTTCCATCCCATGTCATAAGGACATTAGAACACAAAAGGGCGCAAGGATATTGCTGTTTCTTCACTTTGCAGTCCTTTGTAAACTTCTTTACAGTCTTTTGCCCACCCAGAATAAGGGCCTCCTAGTTCTCTAAGATGTAGGATACTCAGCAAAAAAATCTAATGATGTGTTCCTTAGAGCGCTAATTTGTACAACAATTTGAAGAAGGAAAGAAATAGCAGAAGTACTTTCAAAGCAGCGCGCGAACCCCCTGCACTCTTATGAGATTCCAAATAGTAGTACTGGTTGTCATTCTTTGAATCAGGGGGTGGGGAAGATGTGGCTCGTGGGCACCATTCTTGCAAAACCCTCCCTCAATTCCCCAGTAACCTCCTAACTCAATTTTTTAAAAAAGATTTAATACAAATTTGCAGATAAAAATCACCTGACATTTCACCCAAAGGCCCTCCCCATATGTGTTAGCAGGAAACAACAACAACATAATACTCCCAATGTCTCTATTCCCTTTCAGAACTCCCTCAAATACCTTCTTTCCCCTCCATTTCTTCTTCAAAATGTTAACAGAAAGTCATGTGATGTTACTTCTCATCACTATTTGGGAGGGGAAATGGAGACAAAACAAGATATTTGGGCACACTGGGAGGGGGCAGTGGAAAACTGGCCCCTGCATAGTTGCCTATCCATGCTCTGGATGAACAAAATGATCTCTCCACTGGTGTGTGGTCTGGTCTGTCAAAGGTGGACATAAGAAACTAAATCAGCAAAGAGGAAGAGTTAGTAGGGATTCTGCCACATCATTAACTCTTCCTGAATTTCTCCTTGCTCCTCTCCCCTACCTCCAAAACAGCCAAGGAAACATTCACAGGAATTGACGGCTGTTGCTCTCTAACATACCTGTCAGTAGGTACATTCAGACTGATGAGGAGAATTTTGCACTTACATACAAGACAGAATTCGAAGAAGGACAGAAGTAATGGGCAAGAGTAGCCATTTATGGCAAAGTACCTAGGGAAAGAGGGTTGTCAACAACTATAAAATAATGACTGGCTGGCATTTAAAGATATCTCCAGGTTACTACATGATACATTTTGGCAAGGGTTTTTTAATTTGTTTTTTTGCAGAGGTGCTTCCTCATGAGATAAAAGACATTCTCCTGTCTTAGTGATTTTCCTGACACACATATCTTGCATTTAGTGTGCACTGTTGTGTGATCATAATGTGTTTAGTCATTAAAAGCAAACATAGGTTTAATTTGCAAATTTCATGACTGATTTATGTATCTCTGAAAAGGTCCCATAGTGTGTGAGAGAGAGGGAATATACATCCCCTTTAATGGCTAATTTTAGTCATTCCATTATTTCAGTTAATAAACACCATTTAATAAATATTCTGCAGATCATTAAAGACTAAACAGGAATTGGATCAAGTGTAAAGCAACAACAAGAATTCTTCCTCACCTGAAAGAAGACAGAATAACCAAGGCAATTGTCAGTGCCACAAGGGAAACACTGGTCCCAACTGTGTACACAATCTCCAGCTTCATCAGATATGATACCTGTACGGAAGCATTAGGGGATACTTCATTCAGACAGAGGTCTGTTCATGTAAAACTTTCTATCTTATTTTAAATTATTTTTCTTAAAATCAAGTGACAGATAACATTCTTTTTCAGAATGTGCTGTTATTATTTGTTCTAAAGATGACATAAATTAATTTGAAATGGACTGTAATCAGAGTGATGAAAAATCATATATGCCACTCAAGCTACCAGAAACAGGCCTGATTTCAAACACATGAGAGGATACGATAAAGAAATATGCCCATACACTATTACCATGCTTGTTATCACTAGGATTGGTGTCACCTGGTTCAGTAACTCATGGTGTCACCCCCCCTCCCAATAAACCTCTTCTATACTACACTATAAAGAATCCTTAGTAATGTTTTTTGTACTGATGTTATTCTTATATCCTAATTCCCATATATCATCGAATGCAATGGTAGTAGTTGTGACATAAAAAACTAGCAAACTTAAAATTATACCTTTAAATTACATTATCATATTCATAGCCTAAATGTGGATGTGTATGTATATATATAATTTTATGTGGTTAAAATTAAAATTTAGTAAAATGTGATGTTTTTAAATAAAACTTTAAAAGAATAATTATTTCTAAAAAAATAAATTAAATTTAAATTTGAAATTTGAAAAAACCCAGGGACTCTCTTTTCTCCTCCCCCTGATCCTCCCCCCACTCACACCATCTCTTCAGCATTTTAAAGGGACACAGGGAAATGCCACAGCCCATACTACTACTGTACTCAATGCCAAGAAGTAAGTGCCACTTGATCAGGACCAGTGTTAATATAACTGTTATTGTCTACATCCATTTTCACTCTGGACTTACCCATAGTCATGTATTATACTCCATGCATCTGATGAAATGGATTTCAGTCTATGACAGCTCACAGTAAATTAAATACATTAGTCTATTAAGAGTACCATAAGGCTTGTGCTTTTTCTTTTTCTGAAACAAAGCTTCCTTTTTGAAATGATATAAATTGGTTTGCCATTGCGTACATGCACAATATTCACATAAGAGGAAACAATCAGGATACAAACTGTGCTGCCTTGATAACCCTGGCCACAGAGGACCAGATCCAAGTAAATATAATGCTAGCCATATAGAACAGATGAGATTTGGACGCCTATTCCTAAACTTCAAAGGTGTTATCTATAGTAAAATACTATCTGATAGGTGTAATGCTATTTTTTGGCACTAGATGTTACTGTTTCAACAGAATTCCTTGCATTGCTCTGTACTGCTGTGCTCATGCACAATTAGTTGTTCCCAACTAAATCAGGGAAGGATAAACACACATATGATGATGATGGACAGACACAGACTGTGTGAGTTAAAAGTGGCATAAAAAATATGAAGACAGATACCAATGATACCAAAAAAGTCAGAAGAATAAACAGAGGAACCCTCTCCCTATCTCTCAAGTGGAAGTTATTCCTCAGGATGATTAAATCAATGTCAGCCCTATTAAGAGGATCTACACAATCACTTTCATCCAAGAAAATCTGAGTCGATTGGTTACCAAGCAAGCGCTGCCCCAAAAGGAAAGATCTGAGACAGGGTGAATTACCTCTTTGGCTCAACCTCTCAGCCCTGCCTTGGCAGATTAAATATTCTACAATGGACAAGAGCCCAGAGCAAGCAAGGCAAATCTCATCCTCCCAGGAATCATGTCCACATCCTACAGTCACATGACTGAAAAGTAAGCATGCATCTGAACTCCATGGAACTCAAATAACTACTAGAACACCTCCTGTTACAACCATTCCTGCGTAGGCACAAGTGATTTTATTACCAACTACTTTGCAAATTCCAGGCTTTCAAACGTTTCAATCCACCTTCTTTCTGTTCCATCTTATAAAAGGCATTCAAACACATGGAAAAGTTCTGCTGGAAAGTATTTAACTTATGTGATGATGATGAAAAAGTTAGCAGCACTAACATGAGGGATTCTAACATGGGCATGGATTTACCCATTCCCCATTTACTCTGCAGTCATGGAATGGCATTTTTCATTGAACTCAGATGTTTGAAGGAAAAAAGAAAGAAAAAAGGAAAAATCTTTGATGATGGAGCATACCTAGCAGTGCTCAAACCTACAGGAAACTCTCCCAGAGACCATCAGATTTACAGGACTCAATGACGAAACATCTTAATGGAGATCATAGGTGCATCTACACTGTAGAAACAAGCAGTCTGAAACCACTGCCATAGCTCCATCCTACAAAATCCTGGAATTAGCAGTTTTGTGAGGCACCAGCACTCTTTGGCAGAGAATGTTAAAGATTTTGTAAAACTATAAATCCCAGGACAGCATAGGATGGAGCTATGGCACCTAAGGTACTATCAAACTGTATTATTTCTACAGTGTAGATGTACCCTTCATCTCTGAAGAGGCCTGGGGAGGCTTCTAGTACTAGAGCCTAGTCTAAAACCAACTAAATGCCTCAAAATGTGGTGAATGTGTTCCAAAACACACAGCAGAAATAATCCAGTTTGAGACCATTTTAACTGCCCTGTCTTAGTGCTAGGGAACCCTCGGAATTGTAGGTTATTGTAGTACCAAAGCTCTGTGACAGAGAAGGCTAAATGTCTCACAAAACTTCCCAGAATTCCCTAGCACTGAGCCAGGGCAGTTAAAGCTGTCTTAAATTGGATTATTCCTGCAGTGTGTTTTGGACCTGTGTTTCAAGCCACTTTTAACTCACACATAAAGAATATTATGTCTGTTTTGATAATCTCAACTCACCTTAGGTTCCCACTCAATTATGGGGGCATTGATTTCATCTGCATTTAAGCCACAGGCAATATATGGTCTTGGATATTTTTCTGACCAGCCTTCCCTGGTGCAGTTACGATATATAAACCCTGTATTTCAGTCACAGGGAAAAATGCATATGATTAATTATTGTCAGAAAATTACTAAAGGCATTCCAAAGTTATTGAAATTTCTTGTAGGATACTGCAAGTATTCAGTCATATTAATGCTATAGCTATTATATTATGCAATGGACTATAAACAAAATGAAAACAAATTACTGGGAACATTTGTTTATTAAAACTTATTTTTTTAAAAAACCAAAGACCACAAAAGAGTTATATAATTGTAAAGTTGATAACAAAGACAATGAAATCCTTTAAAATTCATATACCTTAGCTCAGTTATTAATCAAAATGGAGACTATAGTCAAAACACCAGAAGACTAAGGGGTGAAGCACAATACACCGGCATCAGGGCAGCATGAGGCATGGTGTTTAGATAATGCACGGCCCAATGCCACCTCCAAGCTGTGTCATGCTGCCTGCCCAACCATACGGCAGGCAGCGTGGCAGCGCTCTAGCAGCACAGCACCAAAAAGCCACAATCGTGCAGAAAAGCTGGCAAAAATCCGGATCAGGGGCGCAGCATGAGGTTGCCACAGCCTTGATCCGGCATTCAAAGGGATGGCATGAAGCTGCCGCTTCAGGGCCATCTGTTTCAGCCCTAAGACTTTAAAAGGCAGGTGTGAAAAAATTATAGCACATCCTCAAGTGTAAAGATAGATAATTGAACACCAAGATCAGGATCATCCATGCTACAGTATTACCAGTTTCTATGTATGGATGTGAAAGATGAACAGTGAAGAAATATGACAGGGGAAAAATCAGCCTATTGTAATGTGGTGCTAGAAAAGAGTTCTGTAGACAGTGTGGGCTGCCTTGGCTTCTGGAAGGGATGGTTTCCCAAGTGAATTCTATAAAGTCTTTGAAACTGACTTAATCTGTCATTTTAAAAGATTGGTTCAATATTATTTATTTTTTATATTTATTTCTATCCCACTCCCCTTGCTATGTCATCAGTGTGTCCTTTCCTATTACACACTAACTTTAAACATGGAGAAAAATGCAAACAATATAGACAATGGAAAAATAAAGGATTATATTTGATTAAAGACCTCTTTTTAATGTATAAACCCTCATCATTAAAGCAAATTTAAATAAAGCTTTCTGACATTTAAGTGGGATGGTTGCAAAAGTACCAATTCAATCCTTTATTAATTATACAGAGAGACATTTGTGTGCCCTAGAGACATTGACTAGGTTTGAATTCACATGCATTTCTCCTTCAATTGTTAAAGGTCTGGTATGTAATTTAAAAGATAACATAATTGAAGAAACACATGGAAGAGAGGAAGGACCAAGGATTTTGTGGGAATCAGACCTTAAAGTTGCTATTTCAGAAGCACAGTGGAATAAAATATGGAGCACACACAGCCTTCCAAACTGCATACATTTAATTTGTTACTGTTCATTTTTATGTTGTTGTTGTTATTTGGATTATAACTGGCAGAATCACCCAATCAGCATGACCAGTAGCCAGGAGGCTCTGATCTCTACCATTGTGCTCAGTACAATGACCATTTAGGTGGCTCTGAAATGCTATACCTTTTACAATGAAATCACTTGCCTTCTCCCACTGTTGCTCCCCAACAATGGCATCTCAACCTGGAGGTACCACATTGCCATCACGACTAACAACCATTGTTTTCTTTAAATTCAGAAATGCTGTGTCCCTTTTATATTGTGGTTACTGAACATCTCATAAAGTCAAGCTGTTTCTCCAGGCAGAGAGATATAGCAGGGCTTTTGATTCCTGGACTGACTTTCTATTTTTTCTTACTGCAACATCAATTGAAGAGCAAAGAAGCAGAGCAGAAAGCAGATGATCAGTTTTGCAGTATTTTTCAGAGTTGGTCACAAAAGTAGGAATTTAGGACTACTGTACAGTAGAATTGGCCATCCGAATGTCCTTTGCTTCATTCAACAAGGAAAACACATCACTCTTTCTGGACCCAGTTCCTAGAATTCTTCTTAGAGTCTGTGCTTGTGAGTTTGTCCTGTAAAATGGCTCCAGTAAGCACTGCTAAGGTGAGGGATGATGGAAGCTACAGCCCTATAGCATCTGGAGTGCCAGATATTCTCCATCCCTGTTTTAGTTTTTCAACATTGTACAAGTAAATACAGTGTACCTTGGCCTTTCAGGGTGTCCCTGGAACACACTACACACTATTTTTTAGTTTTACCTGATTGTCCAGTTATGATTTGGAAGGCTTGGGGGCAAGGCACGCTAACAGTCTGGCCAACCGAAGAAGACAGCCAGCATGTTATATTATCCCACATTCCAAGGCACCTGCCTAAGATGAAAAAGCAACAACAATAAATACAGTTGGAAGTTGATGGCTTTAACCTGAAGAAACCTAAGGAGATCCATCTTTACTTCCTCAACTAGCTGCCCTCCAAATAAATTGAGACTTCACTTCCCATCATCCCCCACCAGATACATAGCCAATCACTTTGGAGACAAGGTTCCCATTAAGTCAACAGGCAATGTCAAGGCACACAAACACTCCCACCCACCTACCCACCCAGCCACCACATCTAAAGCTGGAGCAGACCTGTTGTTCCAATTGGACTTAGAATCAGTCAGTAGAAAGGGTGGGGTAAACTTTAAAAGCACTTTGCAGAACTGTACAAGCCACATCTTAGGAAAAATTGGATTCACTCCTGCCAGAACATCTCCAAGATCGCCTGTCCTCCACTGCTTTGCTCAGGTCCTGCAGTTTCATGCTTGTGGCCTCTCTGATTGAATCCAACCATTTGATATGTAGTTTCCTTCTCTTTCTACTGCCCTCTACCTAGCATCATTGTCTTTTCCAGTAACTCATGCCTTCTCACATTATGGCCAAAGTACAACGTCAAGTTTAGTCAACCTGGCTTCCAGGGACAGTTTGGGCTTAATCTATTCTAGAATCCATTTGTTTGTCTTCTTGGCTGTCCATAATATCCTCAGCAGTCTTCTCCAGCACCACATCTCAAATGAGTTGATTTTCTTTCTATTGGCTTTCTTTACTGTCCAGCTCTCACATCTGTACATGGTGATGAGGCAATCCTAATAGCCTTTATCTACTTTTCTATTTATTTTAAGTATATTTCTAGTTCTTGCCCTTTCCATATTTTCTATAAATGATTATTATGGCAGATACATATGATCAGGAATGTGTTCTGGAAAAATCTGTGGGTTCTCTGTAACCCCTTCATTTTCATAACAAAGGGTGGTTTTAAAAAGTGAACACTTTTAGACATGTACAATATTAACAATGGTGTGGGGTTTTTTAATTAATGGTGGGAAAGTAGAAAGGTCTCCTTTTATTCGCCCAGTAGCTTATAATGTACATGCTTTGAACTAAATCACTTAGAGGTCTGCATCTTGTACAGTCTACATAGCACTGGAAGTGGCAGTATACCAGTCTCCCCAGTAACTAATCCTATTGCATCTCCAGAAACCTTTGTTGAAGAAATTCTGGTGAGTGGGCTGGGAAAAACACAAGAAAGGCAACTTTGTACAGTTGTTTTCTATTGCATCCTATGGATTGGACATCCACTCACTCAGAATTGGCATTTGTAACAGTGTGCCCCTGACAGCAACAACATTAAGCAAAGTGGGAGACAGGGAGGAAAGACACAGGGCCATTCATGTCCAAACTTCCCACAGATCCAATGGCTGCCCATTGGATGGATATAATCTGGACTTCACTCTGATTAATAGGGAAGGAAAAGCCACTGTTTTATTTACTGATACCAATAAAACGTCATTAATCAAAACCAGGAAGAAGTAAATTAACCTTAATCTTCAATCGGGCATTGTTCTCAGCGCTCTCTCTCAGAAGGCAACCCCTTCCCCCTCTCCCTGCCCGCCCAGCCCCTCACAACATGCAAGCCCACAATTGCTCACCTGGTCATCTATAGATACCATAAAAGGGGACATAAATCATTCTAGGTCTCAGATACATTATTCTGCTCCCACAGTGTTCCCAGGGGTGGGGGATGGGAATGCATGTGCCTCCTTTTTTCAAATATTATTGAAGAAGCACAAAAGCAAGAAGATTCATAATAAGGTTGAAAACAGTGCACAGTTCCAGAACAGACACATCTTTGGAAAGACACCAGAATGGGGTTTCTCCACTAGCAGCTATCTGTGGAAGGTTTCAGCAGTTTAGCAGGTTAAGTGATTGTGAAGAAAAAGGACTTGGAGACCTTGGAAAACAGATTGTTCCCACCATTTATTTTTGAAGAGCATATTGTTTCTCCTTTCCTGCTACACAAACTTGCACATACAGCCTCTCTCAGCAGAAATGGGTGCTAGTCATCTGGGGAACTTTCAACCTGATGCAATTACCTTCCCTCAGGATGTGGGGGTGTCAGAGGTTTAGTGCAACTAAGGTGACAGGAGACGTAATTGCTATTTCCACATGAACCCTCTTCTTTGGAATCAGCATCCCTTTCTTCCTTCACTTTTTATAAAGACTCTGGGGTGTCACTGCCAAATAATTACTTTCCAATATTTTCTGTGCTTTCAAAACTTCAACTGAGATTGCTCTATGTGTTTGTGTATGTTTTTGTGTGCCCTCTACATACACCAAACTGCAGCACCAGCCTGTCAGGTATAGGCCGGCAATTGAGGCTTGTAAGGGCTTCAGAATGTCTTCTGTCCAAGTTTCACACGTTTTTACTGCTTTATGATTAGTCCACCTGCAGAATTAGTGATGAATGGCTGGTTAGTGGCCCCTTAATTAGTCAGCTTCTGTTTCCCATATGGCAGGGAAGAAATTGGCAGCTGTGACCCTCCAGATGTTTTTGGCCTACAATTCACATTAGGCCTAAATTACACAGTCAGTAGGAAAGGATTGTGAAACTTGCAGTCCAACATCTGGAAAGGGCCAAAGGCACTTCAACATTTCAATTTTCTCCTTTCCATTCATTCATTCATTCATTCATTCTTTCTTTCTTTCTTTCCTTTCCTTCTATTTGGTTAAAAAATAAAAGATATGAATTACGCCCCTCTTACAAACTGAAACAGACTGCTCAGAGGGGGCAAGTGAAGCACAATTCATCACGTATAGCACAACTGTACTGAACAGAAATCAATAAATTTGGAAGGAGGAAAGTTTTAATGTTGCAAGTGATCTTTGCAGTAAAGGCTTAAACAAAGATCTTGTTTATGGGGCATGCATTATAACATTATAAAGGCTGGGTGGAACTAACGTTTTAATTGCATCCAGAGGAAAAAGCTAAATCTCAGAATAGTAGAATCTATTTTAATCAAATCTAAAGAACACTAGAGCTGAAGCAACCAGCATGTCTGTGACAGCCAGTGCCACAGGAAACAGCACCAGCCTTTTCCTTCTGCATCCTCCCACTTCCACTTGTTATTCTCTCAGTTAGGCTCCCCATAAGATCTACCAGTAATACTCCATGTCAGCTTCGATGTCAGCTGTATGGAGAATCCACTACAAGTTTTAGGCTACTGCCACACTGAAGAATTAATGCATTTTGACACTGTTTAACTGTCATGGCTCCATTGTATGTAATCCTGGAATTTGTAGTTTGATATGGCACCAGAGCTCTCTGACAGAGAAAGCCAAATATCTTACAAAACTGCAAATCCCAGAATTCCATAGCACTGAGCCATAGCACTTAAAGCCGTGCCAAACTGCATTAATTTTGCAGTGTAGATGCAGCGTCTTCAAAAGAGCTATATATGGTGCTGAAACTTGTATCCAAAATAGGCTTAGCCACTTGGGGAGTTCCTTTGAATTTTTTGGAGAAATCTGGAGCAGATTTACTGCCCCACTGGCATGGAAGCCACCAAGTGCCACTGCTAATGGTGTTGCTGTTGGGAGAGCCAAGGTAAGCCACTGATGATCTTCCACTCTCTACTATTTTCAAATAAGCAGTCCTCCACAATGCAAACAGTCAGATTTCATTGACCTAAACAAATGCTTATAAACACTGAACAAATGGGATCAGAGCTTTATGCTTATGACAAACCAAAATATCTTATCTTCCTATAAGAAAGTGAGAGCATATTTTTTCCATCAATCCAGTGTTTTACCTGAACTGCCCAACAATTCATTGTCCACAGTCCTGTTTGCTTCTTCTTCGGAGAGGGCTAAAGTGCACAGCTCTTCTTCCATCCTCATGATTTTCTTGATTTCACATGATGAAATAAAGGCTCTGGTCTGCTAATTTAGAAAGTAAGTGCGCTTTTATTAGTTGAAAGCTACCTACAAAATACAACAGTTGCATAAAAATTTCCTGAGCAGCATCTGGTTAATATGGAGGAGACATGCAAATAGTTGTCAGTTTCAAAACATCTCACATTTAGAAAGAAAAATATTAAGCACTGATTATTTTAGAGAGATAATGGTTTGAATGTTGAAGTATGACTCTGGAGACCAGGGTTCAGTTCCCAGCTCACCATGAAACCAGCGTGGTGACCTTGGGCAAGTCACATGTTCTCAGCCTCAAAGGAAGGCAATGGCAAACCTCCTCTGAAGAAACTTGCCAAGAAGAAAACCATCCATGGGATAACTATTACACAGATGCTCCACACAGCTGGGCTTTATAGAAGAGTAGCAGGAACTAAGAAACCCACTGATGAAATAAACCCATGCCAAAGCCCCTTTGGAGTTTGTAAGAGGGCATGTGGGAGACAAAGAAAAGATGTGGGAAAAGGTTCTCTGGTCTGATGAGAACAAAACTGAACTTTTGGGCCTTTCTACAAAATACCATACAGGGTACAAAGTCCTCAGTCCCCTTCTGAGGAAACCCCTGTTTTCCTCAGGTCTCAGTGGGCAACCAGAAGCCAGGCTGGGTGGTGGTCTTATTGGGGGCCTTCAAGGTCCTTTCCCACTTCTGGAGACCCATATAATGGGGCTTTCATGGCAAGGTTGGTTCAGAGGAAAGTGTGCCATGGACTTCCTTTCAAGGCAAGTCACTCTCTCTCAACCTCAGAAGATGACCCTTTCCCCCCCCCCCCCCCAAAAAAACAACCCTGTGAAGAAACTTGCCAAGAAAACCCCAAGTTGTTTCTGACTTAGGGAGAAGCTTTCATGGGGTTTTCATTCCAAGCTCGGTTCAGAGAGAGGTTTGCCAGGGCCTTCCACTGAAAGCAAGTCACACTCTCTCAGCCTCAGAGAAGGCAAATAACCCTCTGGAGGAACTTGCCACGAAAACCTCAAGTTGTTTCTGAATTAGGGCAACCTTAAGGTAGAGCTTTTGTGAGGTTTTCTTGGCAAGGTTTGTGCTTGGCCATAGAAACCTACTGAGTCACCTTAGGTGAGTCACACTCTCTCCGCTACAGAGGAAGACAAAAGCAAACCCCCTCTGAACAAATCTTGCCAAGAAAAACGTGTAAGCGCAAACCCTATTAGTTTCAATGGGGGAGCGTTCCCGCATTTGGCGCAACACACACACCATGGACACGTGCACCATTCATTTTCCGGCAGCTTAACCTGCCGTGTAAGGTTAACGCCACATATAGCATGCCTGCATATGGCGCAGGCATGCTATATATGTATGCAAATTCCAAAAAGCAAACCTTGACTTTGCCATTTTATGTAAGGGACACCATTTTACTATGCCACTGTATTTTCATGGATTTAGGCATCTGTGGATTTGGTACCACAGGGATCTTGGAACCAAACCCAGCAGATACCAAAGCCCACTGTACAGTTTAGTGGCATATTAAGCATTCTAAATTATACTTCCTTGTTTTCCATCAAGTTTGAAATAGCAGTGGTGAAACCCATTCAAAGAAACTTTCCCTTGATCCCCTGGACAAAAACAATTATCAGCCAGTATCTCTTCTTCCCTTTTTGGGTAAGGTGATAGAGAGGGCAGCAGTCTTGCATGACACAGATTACTTGATCCATTCAAACTGGCTTCAGGTGGGATACAGAGTGGAGACGACGCCCTGGTTGCCTTGTCAATGATCTCCATCTGTGCATTGACAGGGAAGTGTGGCCCTGTTGGTGCTCTTGGACATCTCAGCGCGGCCTTTGATACCATAGACCATGGTATCCTTCGGAATGCCTGAGAGAGTTGGAATCGCTGGCTCTGCTTTGCAGGGGCTACGTTCCTACCTCTCGGGCAGATTGCAGATGGTGGTGCTGGGGACAGCTGCTCCTCTATGAGAGAGCTGACATCTGGCGTCCCTCAGGGCACCATTCTGTCCCCATGCGTTTAACATTTACATGAAGCCGCTGGTGAGATCATCCGCAGACATGGGGCAGGTGTTATCAGTACGCTGATGACACCCAAATTTATTTCTCTATGTCTCGGACTGTTTCAGGGACCAAGAGGGCATCTCCCCCTGAATGACTGCCGAAGTCGATAGGGATGGATGAGGGAAAATAGACTTAAGCTGAATCCAAATAAAACGGAAGTACTCATGATAGGTAACCCCAATCCAGGTATGGAGATATGTTCGCCAGTTCTAGATGGGGTCACACTTCCCCTGAAAGACTGCATCCACAGCTTGGGGGTGCTCCTGGATTCATCGCTTCAACTGTCTTCTCAGATTGATGCGCACAGCCAGGAGTGCCTGTTATCAGCTTTGGCTGATACGCCAGTTGCGCCCTACCCTGCTCACTTGCTGCCCCTCACTCTGGAACCTTCTTCCTCCACAAGCAAGAGCCACACTTCTTTAACCAGCTTCAAAACGGAGTTGAAAACCACCTATTCAGAGAAGCCTTCCCAGGCATCGCAATAATTGTCGCTACTATCTGATGTTCTGTTGTTGGCTGTTTATCGATCCATTTCCTTGTATGCTATGTACTGTATATGTATTATCCTACTTGTGAGCATGTATTTTCCTGGATAATGATTTTAAGCCAAGCCCTCCCTCCAGTCCATCTGCCTTGGTCCAGGCCTCGAGGTTGAGAGGAACTGCTGGACCTTTACCTTTCCCGTCACCACTCCCTTATCCTTCTGTGTCATGTCTTTTAGATTGTAAGCCTGAGGGCAGGGACCCGTCTAACTAAAAAGATTGCATGTACAGCACTGTGTAAATTTACAGCGCTTCATAAATAAAGGTTAAATAATAATAATAATACCTGGAGCAGCGGGACCTAAAAATGGTCATACATGCTCTAGTAACCTCTCGTCTTGAATACTGCAATGCGCTGTACATGGGACAACCTTTGTGCCACGTCCGGAAGCTCTAATTGATACAAAACATGGCAGCCAGACTGGTTGCCGGAAAATCCAAGTTCAACCATTTACACCTATTTTAAAATCATTACATGGCTGCCTATTAGCTTCTGGGCACAGTACAAGGTGTGTGGTTATCACCTATAAAGCCCTACATGGCCTGGGTCTTCTACTTGAAGGATTGCCTCCTCCCATACAATCCTTCCCGTACACTCCGATCCTCCGGAAAAACCTCTTACAATCGAAAGACCAGACTGGCAGTGACCTCCTGGAGGTCCTTCTCTGTCACCGCTCCAAAACTTGGAAGGACCTGCCGGAAGAGATTCGCCAATTATCCTCGGTCAAGGCTTTTAAAAAGGTGACAAAAACTTTTTCTTCCAGCAGGCCTTCCCCCATTGATAATGTCCAGAACCAACTGAATCCCCCTCCTTTTATTATTTTTCTTATTTGTGGTTTGTTTATTAATTTTGTCATATTGTTACGTATTTTTAACCATGTTTTATTGTTTAATTTTATACTTGGGAGGGAGGGTTGGGCTGGGGGCTTGTGGGGCTTGTTGTTTTTATTTTTGTATATTATATAAACCTTGCTGTTACCAGCCTCAATCCTCAAAACGGAAGAGATGGGATCATAATAATAATAATAATAATAATAATAATAATAATAATCTACAGCACTGAAGAGCTCTTGTAGCTTATCATTCTAATTGTTTCACAGAACCACAAGTCCTAGGATTCCATGGCACAAAGACACGGCAGTTAAAGTAGTATCAAAGCATTATAATTACATAGTGTGGATCTACTTCTGGATGTTAGGAAGTGCAAGAAAGACTTCACATCTGTCTACAGCCATAGGAATATAAGTATGGAGAACTATCTGTGGTAAAGAAATCCTAGAGAGCTTGCCTTCTTAGTCCCCTCACAAGCACCTGTGTATCTTTAGGAAGGCCGACATCACATTCTTCCCAACATGGGAAGAGAAACCAGAGCTGCTCAAGCCAAACCATGACTTACAACAAGTCCACTAGTTCTGCTTTATTTCCAAACAACATCTCAAGAAGAAAAGAGGGAGAGTGCTCACCTCACCTTGCTAGATGTAAACATATCAGAAAATGTAAACAGGCCATAATGTTTCCAGATGTTATTTAAGATATTCTAAATACTAGGTGATGTTCATAAACATAGGTCAAGCAAGATGTCTGAAAAAGGCAAGAGCATGAAACTCTGTTCTACTGGAAGCAGTTAGCAGCTGTTGAGACAGAGCAGGTACCACCATCAACACCAAAATATATTTGTACAATTAGAAAAGATCCTAAAGAACAAAGACAAACAGCTGAGCACCTAAGTCAATTGTCCAAGCCATAGTATTCCTCATCACCATACAGGGATGTGACAGCTGGACAGTGAAAAAAGCAGGTAAGGGGGGGGGGAAGGAACTCATTTGAGATGTGGTGTAGAGTGTTGAGGATACTGTGGAAATGCAAAAGGGTCCTGGAACAGATCAAACCATTTCTCTCCCATACTTTGGTGACATAATAAGAAGGCATGACTCAGTCAGAAAGATAATAATGCTCAGAAAGGTTGAGGGCAGTAGAAAGAGAGGAAGACTGAACATCAGATGGCTAGATTCAATTAAGGAAGTAACAAGCATGAATCTGCAAGACGTAAGCAGAGCAGCAGAGGACAGGGGGGCTTGGAGATTTCTCATCCATAGGAGTGTCATGAGTTGGGGCCGACTTGAGGGCAGTTAACAACAACAACAAACCAGCTCTGCTGGACTAAAGAGGAGCAAAATATTCCCATGGGACTGGCACTGCTGGACAGGAAGCCTTGTAAAGAGACAAGACTGGGATGAAAAACCTCAGTTTGAAACCCTAGAGAGCCACTATCAGACAGAATTGACAGCACTGGTCTAGAAGGAACATAAGTCTTGCAAAAGGCAGTTTTTACTATCCTAACAAAACTATAATATAAAAGTCATTTTCCAGTGGGTGGGTTCCTTACTCAGCTGAGCTCGAACACTTAAAGGCAGTGGGAGGAAACATGTGGACCGCCAAGTGTTTTGGACTCCAATTCCCATGAGCCCCAAACATCATGGCCAATGGTCAGGGATTACCTAGGAAGGTGTAGTCCAACACAGGTTTCCCACTCCAGGCCAAAACTCAGGGGAAGTATACAAATGTTTTTAACCATAATATCCCTTGCCTTTAGTCAAGCAGCCTAGAACCTGAGGTCAAAACCCTTGGAAGGACCATGGTTCCCCACCTCTAGATGTCTGCTAGCAAAGAGGACAAGTATAGTGTCAAGAGACATAGCTCAAGTTCTCAACATATGCCAGCTTCTAATCTTGCCTCTGGCATCAGTTCTTGTAAGCAACCAGCCACTATCATGGAACTCCTTCTCCTTATCTATATGTGAGTGATACTAGTCCATTTTACCAGGATATTGCAAGGGTCACCAAGACAATGTACAGTATATGAAGCATACTGAATCATTTATTGTCAGAATCATAGATGGATGAAACAAGATTCCACCAAGACATTAGGAAGAACTTTCTAATGGTAGGTGCTGTTTAACAGTGGAATAGACAACCTTAGGTGGTGGTGGACATTTCTTCTTTGGTGATCTTAAAGCAGAGTTTGGATGAGCATCTTTCAGGAGTGTTGCAATTATGTATTCCTGCCTAGCAGTACTACATGGCCTTTGTGGTCCCTTCCAACTCTGTGATTCTCTGATTCTCTGCTTGCCTCAGGAGGAACACACAACACAAGAGAAGATGAGACTAATTGTTCACTTATTACATATAATCAAGTGGCTAAGCCATGCTCACTCTATGCTCATTTCCCCACTGAAAATTTCAAGCAACACCATTTTAAAGAAAGAGGGAACTGTGGACAGGATCGGAAAGAACATTCTTGTCTTAGAATCTCAATGTCACATCATAAGTTCTTTTTCATAGCATGGATAAGACAAACAGGTGGAACTGTTAGATCAAAAAGTCAAAAATAATTATAGAGGTAACTTATATCAGACATTACCATAACAAGAGGTTTCAGTGTGAATGAAAACTAAAAGTAATTGAATGGTGAAAATAATAACTATTTTCCTGCCTTATTTTGCTTAACTGATTAATAGGTTAAAATAATATAAGAGACTGATTAGAAATCAAACAGGGACTTGTTACTTTGAATTCTTCATCTCTTCTTAACACTAGAAATGGAATAGTGGGGCTTTTTAAATTTAATTTTATTTGCAAAGTATTGTCATTGTTTCCCTTCAAGTCATTTCTGATTTATGGTGACTCCATTCAAATGTTTTCTTGGCAAGATTTGTTCAGAGGGGGGTTGCCTTTGCCTTCATCTGAGGCTAAGAATGTGACTTGCTCAAGGCTACCCAGTGGGTTTCTATGGCCACGTGTGAATTGGAAACCAGCTCTGAAGGGTCATGTCCAACATACAGATCACTACACTACACTGACTAAATGTTTAAAGCTCTTTTGCATGTTCGGTTTTTCTCTAAGATATAGTCATTTTTGGTTCAAATTAATAATAATCAGTAATAATATGTATCATGGAAGCAAGCCATAAATAAAGTTTAGAAAAGATATCAATACAGCTCTCTATTTGACAGTGAAATGAGCCTATCTGTTATAACCAATGATAAATATATTAATCATAAGCAAATATTTATTTCTGACTGGCATCTGTCTCAATATGCTTTATGATAGAGCAAACAGCCCTCATAAATGCTGGATTTTATGGACCTGAGAAATTGGCAGATGAGATCATCTCTGACACCATATTTAAATATTTTGGTTCTTATGGCACATATGAATCATATTAGGACCACACTGAACCTGGTAGTCTACTCAATTTATTTGCAGATGAGCACAGTAGAAACTTCTGGAAAAGAAAGTGTTTCTAGGGATGATTCATGCTCTCCTAAACTATAGCTACCTATGATGGTATAATTCAAAGTCATATAGCTGCATTAGTCTGGATCGGTATGGAAGGGATATTATAGCATCCTGTAGACTAACTAAGAGAAAGGAGTCTATAGCCAGTGGCATCATTACAGAGGATGTGGGGAGTGCAGACCCTACCAGGTAACATCTTAAGAGGGGTTGACACCACTGCTCCTCAAACATCTGCCTTTTGGCAGAAACGGGCTCTGGCATTCACCTGAGTCCCATTAAAATGCTGAATAGATGGTGTAAGTGGGGTGAGGCTCAGTGGGAGGAGAATAGAGAAAAAATATTTTTAAAATATATATATATTTAACATCACATTTTACTTTAAGCACATAAAACTATGTATATGTAAACACACATAAGTTGTATTAATGATGTTGTAATTTAAAAGTATAAATTTAATTGTGCTAGTTATTTATGTCACAAATATTACCATTATATACATGGGAATTACAAGTAACTGAGAGTAACATTAGTGCAAAAAATATGACGAAGGATTTTGTGTTGTGTGGTACAAGAGGAGAACAATGCAGGGGTGAAACCACGAGTTAATGCACCATGTGACACCAATCCGTTATGTTGTCTGTAACAAAAGCTTACGAAGTAGACTCAGTCTATGAAAGCTTATGCTATAAACTTCTCCCAGTTAGTCTCAAAGGTGGTACAAAATCCCTTTGCATATCAAAACTACCTATGTTTGTGCACATACTTCCCATGACAGATTCCCAGATTTTAAGCAATCCAGTTCAAAAATCAGGGAGTGAAACTCCAATTTTCCTAACACAATCCTGTGCATGTTTACCAGGAAGTTGTACTGTGTTCAATAGAGCTTCTTTCCACATAGCAATGTAATTTGTGAAGTCTTTTATTAAAATATTAAGCACAGTTCCCTAGGGATACAATAAATCATATTGAACTCTGTAGGACTTCTAAGCAGACATATATAGAATTACATCATTAGCTTATCAACATGTTTCTCATGTATTTCTTTCTCTCTCCATTTCAGTGAGTAATCTACTCTGACAGTACATTTACTACTTGTTTCTTTGTCACAATACACAGTATAAACCTTTTCCTTTACTTACACTTAGTGCTGAAGATGCAAGGATAATCATTAGGATGGTCCACATGGTCAGTAGCTGTTTGTTTCTTTCATATCTCTCAGATACAGAATTCAAAGTCACTTGAATGGGCTCTTGGATATTCTTCAGCAAATTCGCTCAGGGCTTTTCATTCACTTTCTCGCTCTTGGACTTCTTAGCTCTCTGCATTGTGCTGTTACATTTGCTCCTGAGTACTAGCAGGTCTTCCAGTGACTCTCTGCCACAGGATGCGTGATTTCACCAAAGCTGCAGGCACCTTTATAGTTCACTTTCCAGATATTATCAACTCTCTCTTCCATTATTCATTGTTATCGATCAATCCTCTACGTTCCCACAGATAAGAGAGCTAAACAAGGTTCTCACATGAAACATCTGTTTCATGAAAACAAAGATAAACCTGTCAAAAGGCAGATGGTCATTGTTCTGGAACTGGGAAAGAGGAGAGTGAACACACAGGACTCATTTCCAGTTGGAAAACAAAATCGTTGCAGTGTGATGCAACCTGACCAAAGCTAATCTACTAAAGTCTTGTTCACTGCATGCATCCCTAGAGAATACAAGTGAGTTCAAACCTGAAGATACTCTAGCTTCTACTGAAGAATAAGCACAATTGCTATAAAGCTGTAGGCAGGCTCATGCTTGAGTAGGTGGATATGGAATATGACTCTCTGTCCACACCCACAAGGGAACTGACACAAGTATAATGACATTTATATTAACATCTATATGGATCCCTATATAACAATACAACCAGACTACTATATATGCTGCTCCTGTGTATCAGGGGCACTCTGAAGCAAGCAATACTAGATTCAGTGGTATATTCTTCTACATCAGTCTGCAAAAACCAATCCTTATTCTAATTGTTTTATTTTAAAGAATTACTGTGTCCTTCTGGTAAATAAATTCAGATTGATTTACAAAAATCAAATATGTAATGCATTCACATTTCAAACCTCCATACAGATTATCTTGAGTATAGAAATTTTCATAGTCCTTACCTCTCTCTCTTTCTATTTTCTACAACTGATATTAGCTAATTGTATTTAGAGTATGTCATATCTTCACGTTTCAAGCAAAGAGGGCTGCTGCTCAGGTCGTCTATTTTTGAAAGGGGGATGTGGCCCTGATATAACATTCCCACACTTCTTACCCATTGTCATTTCAGATATTTGATCTGTCATAAATGCTATTTGCTGTGAATACACTAAATGGGTGCTGGTGGTGAAAAATTAAATTGAAAGCATTCCTGACCTTATAATGTTAAAATGCCATATTGGTTCCACTTTGATTAATCTAATTATGTGTGTTTACATGTTCACTTTTTCCTCTCAAGCCAAGATAATTTGTTCACTTAAACATTCTAGAAAATCCAAACTTTTTTACCAAGCCAGAAAATTCTACTGGTTTCCCTGTTCTCTCACCTTTTGGTAAATTCAGCTGATGGACATTTTTCGGATTTTCCACATAATGGTAGCACTCACATCTTCCATCTAGACTAGCAAAACATTTTAGTTTCATTTGGTGAAAGGGGAAAATCCATGGGACCCTACTTAACATTTTGTTTGTTTGTCTTCTTGCTTGTTTGCCTTGGTTTTTAGGCTGTATTTCTACCATAAGCCCATCCACTGAAACTGACTCTGAAAACACATTCTGTATAGTTCCCAAATGCAGGGGAAGGTTGGTACTGGGTACTATGCAAAATATCCTTTTTGCGAGCCTCTCTGCCAGTACCAAGCTCTTCATGGAGACATCTCTAGTATGTTTTCAAGGTTGACTGGAGTACCAGAGCTGGAAGACACACAAAAGTGAATGTCTAAAAAGAAAGATGGGATGGAGGTTAGTCCAAGTAACCCCACAAAGCATTGCTTTGCCTTCTAAAACTAGATGCACAGGTATGGACTGTGGTTACACAGTGATATGAGGCAGACGTTTTGTATAAGGTCAAGCACAACAAATGGTTGACTATGTCATTCAAAATGAATTCCGGAATTGACCCTTGACTTCAATTAAGACTGTGGAGATTATTGTGCACCTTTTTCCCCTGAGCTGGGCAAAGGTTAAAACTGTTTAAAAACAGATGTTATCTCACGCCTCTGTGTCCAGTTCAGGGGCATTGCGTATCCGATCCGGACTTCTCCCGGAATGGGCAAAGAACGGAACTTTCTTTGCAAAGTCTGGGAGAAGTCCGGACCGGGTATATGATGCCTCCAAGTTGGGCACAGAGGCATGTGAAAACATCCATTTTTAAGAGGTTTCTGCCATTTTCCTCCCAGCTCAGGAGAAAAAGGCTTCTGATGATCTCCTGTCTCTTCACATGCTCCTAATTCCCTCCTACCTAATCTTTTGCTGTGGGTTTTTGGCTCTTTCGGTGAACAACAGGAGCTGCCTTCCCACCTGGTCTCTGTTCTTCACCAGATGCCACTGATGAGGCCAGAATGAAGCATTTAGTGTTATTAACTCTGGGAGGCTGATTCTGGCCTCAATTAGTTGTACCTGAAACAGTGGCAGCGCTGGGCATCTTGCAGGGACTGTGAGTGAAGCTGTCACAGCAAAGAGAGCCAAAAACCTATAGCAAAAGGTGAGATTTAAATATGGGTTAGCAAGAGGAAGCTCCAATCAGGTGTAAGAGCTGTGAAGATAGTGTGAATCCAATTTGGATTCAGTGAGTGGATGGAAATTTGGAGTAAATCACCCATGTAGACAAGATGTAAGCACTAAGAAACTACAAAACTAAAATTAGAAAAACCTACATTAAGTGAAAGCATATTTATTTATTGTATTTATAACCCACTCTTTACAAATGTTCTAACTGCAAGAAGACTCATCCTCCTGATGTGGAACCTAGCAAGGTCTGTTTCATGGGGAAAAGGCTCATCAGATCTTGTAATATGGGAACAGGTAATGAAAAAGATGAAAGCCAGTGAGGTGTGGTGGTCTGAGTGTTGAAATACAACTCTGGTAGAACAGGGTTCAAATCCTCCTTGGGCCATGGAAACCCACCAGGTGAACTTGGACAAGACCTTGGAAAAGAGAGTCATACTCTCTGAAATAGCAAATCACCTCTGAATAAATCCTGCCAAGAAAACCCTATGATAGGCTTGCTATCAGAAACAATATGAAGACACACAACAACAATAAAGCACACAGTTTGAACCACTGCATAGCAATGTGGCAGCAAAGAGATTCCCTGGTAAGAGCTTACCATCTAATGCTATTGTTGCTCTTACAGTTCTCATAGGCATTTGTGATCAAGTCAGCTGATATAAAAGGCTGCTTAACCTGAAACAAAGAAATACATTATCAACATATGCCATCTTCAAGTAGGTGCTGTGTGTGAACTTGTGTGTGCACCTGCATGTATACTTGTTTGTCTGTGTGTATTAAAAAAAGCCCTTCAAAACCAAAATAAACATACCACTTGCAAAACATGAGTTCTTCCAAGATAATTTAAACATTTTGACTTAAACATTCTTAGCAGCTTATAACATGAGTGGAAAATGGAAAACCCATTCTGATTTGCCGGTGATGATGATGATGATGCACACTGGGCTTGGCATTTAGAAATCAGTTTAAAAGATTACTTGTCTGAGGTTGAAACAAGGGGGACACTCTTTTGCTAAGGAATACCTAGGAAACAAGTCAGTGAGATTAATGTATGCCATTTAGAACAAACATACCAGGTATAATGAGTAATAGAGAAAGAACCATATAAGAATAGGAGGAAACTTGGACATAAAGCCAGATTGGACACTTAGGACTTCTTGAAATATTCCTATTTGAGAGCCAACATATCTAAAGTGTGATCGGGCAAGAAATAAACATTTGGATCAGCTGTAAAAATGGTAAGACTGCAGCAGTTTGGGGCCAGTTAAATCTGATGACTGAGCCAAAGAGGAATACAGTATTCTTTCTTCTCTGCTTTATGATGATTTCCAGAATCAGTGAGAACCCTTTGGATTTACAGTACCCTGAAATGTTGTTTCTGAGATAGAAATTCTCCCTGAAACAATTATTACAGCTATACTGAATAAACACAAATTACTAGAAATGCTGAAATGCCACCTCATACCCCAGTGCATGTAAATACTCTTTGTGATGTCCAGTTTCCTAAACAAATGAAATGTGAGATATATTGGTGCTTGAGTATTGTGTACGTTGATGTCCCTTACCATTAAAATGTACAACAGGTGTCATCTGCCTTATAAAATTCCTTATAATATATACCTAGGCTATACTGTCTATGGAAGCAAATGTACTGAGACTGGAAATGTCTGCTTAATATGATCAGTCTTGATAAGGAATCTACATAAAGTAATTGTTTTACATACCATAAGTATCTAAAAAGAGTGATAAAGACCCAAGTTATTCTCCTGTAATATAAAGTTGCTGACACTTGAAGATAGTCTTAAGGGGGATGCTGATGTGGATCTCTTCACTAAACAATACTACAGTGGTATACAAACTTGGGAGCACAGATGGACAAATGGTACACAGCGTGGTGTAGCGTTTTGAGTGTTAGACTATATGACTCTGATCCTATTCACACATTTAGCGACTATCCAAACAATCTCACTCAGGCATTCCAGTTTTGTTGTTCATGCTTTTTTAAAAATCAGAGTTTGCATCTCTGCAAGTTTTGTGGCTCATGTGTGTCAGCACTGCAAATAAAGATGGAGTCAAAGATGTGGATGTTATTTGAAACACATTCAAGGCATGCAAAGGTTTGTCCTGGTTTATTCTGGGATCAACATCAGATATTCACACAGCTGACAATGCAAATCTTTTAGAAAACTTGGGGAAAAAACCCATGATCAATTATCCCAGGTTAAGTGAGGTTTTTTTTAAAAACCCCCCCCCCCCCCCCCGCTGCCAAAAAAAACCAAAAACCTTAATCAAATGTATTCAAAATGCATGTGAACAACAAAGATTTAACCCATATTCTTCCAGGATTATTGTCACTATCTGAAATTACAGCTCTGGAGATTGGGGTTTGATTCCTCACTCGGCCATAGAAACGCACTGGATGACTTTGGGCGAGTCATCTACTCTCAGCCCCAGAAAATCCTGTGATAGGGCCGCCTCAGGGTCACCATAAATTGGAAATGGTTTGAAGGTGCACAACAACAAAGGAAATCTAGTCAGATATCGGCTGACAATCCTAAAACAAAGAGTCTTCAGTAGTTACACAAAGAAATAGGTGTTAGGAACTATGCCTGCTTTACATGTTAGTACATTTTTAGACATTATTGCATTAGCAAAGTGAGTTGTGCTTGCTTGTGCAGTATTGAGGCTATTAATTATTTTAATGTTCTCATTTTAGTTTCATTGTTTATCACTTGAGATGATTTTCAGATAGGTGGGATCCCCTTGAGGCCAGTCTCCTCAATGACCCAGCATAGAGTAGTGGCATGAGTGTGGGACTAGCACTCCAGAAGACCAGGGCTGGAATCCTGCTCAGCAAGTCACACTCTCTCAGCCTCAGAGGAAAGCAATGGCAAATCACCTCTGAATAAAATTTGCCAGGAAAACTTTGTAAACCCTTAGAGTCATCATAATTCAGAAATAATTTGAAGCCCTGATCAACCCTTGAAACATATTAAATAATAAATCAAATAATAATGAATCATATTGGAAAACCACCAGTCTCAGAAACAGTATTACTCTTAATAACACTTTCCAAAGCTTTCAAATGCTTTTTTATCAAATCTAAACACAACCATAAACGAATTTTATACATATATCTAAAACAAATATTATATTATATAAATATAAATGTAATATATTAAATATAAACAAACAACAAAGGCTCTCCCCCCACTGATGGATATATACTACTATTACTATACTGCTTTGTTATGCATGAAAAATGTTTCATATACGCTCGTCCCTCCCTATTATTACTAATAATAGTAAATAATAATAATAATAGCATTAATATTTTGTCCATATTATTTGTATTAATTTGTAATTTTATAGTATTGTTTTAACCTTGTTATAGCTATATTTTATTAATTTAATAATCTTGTTTGTGGCAGGCTTTTGTTTTTATTTTGGATTGTTTTTCCTCCTTTGTAAAGCGCTATGTAAAGCCTACGGTGCTATATAAATAAATGTAACAACAACAACAACAACAACAACAATAATTTTATTATTTATTTCATTTTAATGATGCCTTTCCCCCAGAAATGGGCTCATTACAATAATTTCAACCAGTCCAATCACCTGTAGGGGAAAAGACAAATAATAATCATAATCATAATAATAACAAATGTGCTACATAATAATAATAGTATTAAATAATAGTAATGATAGCATTAAATAATATTAATAATAACAAACGTACTAAATTATAATAATAGTATTAAATAATAATAATAAATATACTAAATAATAATAATAACAATAATGGTATTAAATAATAATAATACTGTTAATAATAATAATAATAATACTAAACAAAGCAACATTAATAATATTAGTTGTAAAATAGATGTATTTCAGACTCCTGCTGCAGTGCCTGTGTCTTCCTCCCCCCTCCTCCTCCCTAATACTAAGGGTCCATTGTGTCCCTCCCAGCTCCTGACACCAAGGAGCCAAGCTCCCTCTGGAAACCCGGGGCCCCTCAAAGGCCCTAGTTCCGCTCCAGACAGAGGAGAGGGGAGAGGCGGAGGCCAATGGCGCCGAGGCCTAGCGCCTGCCTGGCCCCTCCTTGGGCGGGGCGTTGGCGTAGCAACCGGGGCCGAGGCAGGACGCTTCCTTGCCCGGCGGCTCCGGCCCAAGCGCCAGCACCGCCGCCCCAAAGTCTTGCCCAGAGGCCTCGGCAGGCACAGGTGAGCCTGGCGCCCTCTGCACATGGGCAGAGGCCGAGGAGGGAGGGAGTGGGTCTGAGTAGGGGCCTTCCTCTGATGGGAGCCCAAAGGAGGCGCAGGACCCAACTGGGGGACTTCCTTGGCTGCAGAGCTAAGCCACTTTGACCCAAGCTGCATCCACATTGCAGCAGTAATCCGGTTTCACGCCGCTTTATAGCTGCCATCATGGCTCCAGGATGTGGGATTACAGTGGGGGCGGCAGTTTGTTGTTGCGGCCCCCAGAGCAGCAGCTGAGCATTTATAGCCTGGTGCTCTTTGGAAACCTGTGAGTGTCAGCACTGTTTGCAAACTCCTGGGGCTTCTTGGGGGCCAGGAGCTCAGTCACAAACCGCTTAGAGACCGCTTAGTTCAGTAGGAAGCAGCATACTGTATAAATGAAGCTGCTGTTGCTATTGCTTTGACACCGCTTTTAACTGCCATGACTCTGTCCCAGGGAATCCTGGGATTTGTAGTTTGGTGAGGTATTCAGCCTGGTCTCTGTTGGAGAGCTCCGGTGCCTTGTCAAACTACAGATCCCAGGATTCCATAGTACAGAGTCATGGCAGTTAAAGGCAGTGTTAAGGTGCTTTAATTCTGCAGTGTGGATACACTTGGGACTTTATCACACAGAGGAAATTGGGGGTTTAAACAGCGATTGTCCCATGAAAATCTTGCAATTATGATTTTCACACACATTGCGATTAAAAAGTCATTATCCTGGGAATAACCAAGGAATAACCAGGCAAATAAACAGCAACAAAGCATTCACAGGATTTCCCCACAAATGATATGTTGCTGTTTATTGCCTAGTTATTCCCAGGATAATGGCACTTTAATCCCAACATCATGTGAAAATCTAAATCACAATTTCTTTCACAGGATAATTGCAGTTCAAACACACACACACACACACACACACACCCATTTCCCCTGTGTGATAAAGTCTACACATGTGTTATGTGATTTACTGTGGGTTTTCCAGACATTCGCATCAATGCTTAATTCAGGGTGACCAGGCATCTTCCTTTTCCAGAACATGGCCTACATTTTCACCTTCTGTCCTGGAACAGCAATAGCATTTACATTTCTATACTGCTTCATATTGAACTAAGTACCGTAGTCTCTAAGTGGTTTACAATCTGGTTTACAAAAGGAAGTAAGGCTGAAGAGCTTATCGCTTCCGAATTGAAGCTTTCCAGCTTTGAAAAATGGCAGCCAAGGCGCTTTAAAAGACTCAGATGGCATATTGGGAGACAAAAACCGTGCCATAGGACCAGGATGGAGCCCAAATCAGGCTTCAATTCAGGAGTGGTAAGTCGCATTATAAAAGTTGTGTGATATGCTCCTTAGTCAACCCTGGAGCCCTGTGGAATCGAACTCGCAACCTTGTGAATGCAATACTGGCTGCAGTACTGACATTTAACCACTGCGCCATCAGGGCTCCTAAGAATTTCAAAATGTCCTCCATTTGGAGCACAACGGAGAAGCATGAATTTATAGTCTTATGAGTGTTTTTAGCTTTTTTTATTTGGTCATGTCTTACATTTTTCTTCAACGCCCTACATTTTGTGGTGCCTTGTCCTCCTTTGTACTTAGAACATCTGGTCACCCTGGCTTAATTGCCTTCACCTTCCTATACAAATTCACACCTATTCACCCTCACTCTGCCGAATATACAAATCCGTATGAAGCAAACGAGTGTCCACACATTCAATAATGTGCAAACTCACAAATATTCATGGACACGCTGCTTAAAAACCATTAATCCCCTTTCCGTGGAGTTTATGGAGGTTCCTTCCCCACAGCAAAGAGTCTGAATTCCTTCAAATCCCATGTAGCTGGATCACATTCCCTTTTAATTTATGAGAGGTATTTTAATTGTGTAGACAAGCCCCCAGTCTCCTGTGGGCCTCCACATTGAAAACAACAACCCCTCAATACATTACAAAACCAATGTTGGTATCTTGCCTGACCAGAAAGTGCCTATAATGTCTGTTTCTTTCTTCTTTGGTAAAATATTTTTATTCATCTTTTAACATAATTAAGACAACAACAGCCATTATTGAAATACAACAGTTTAAGTGCATACATGATATAAAAGCTCTCCTGTCAAGGTCCAAAAACTTCCATAACATTCATCATTTTAAATATGTTGCTATCCTATTATACCTTACCCTCATATTAAAGTAATTCAGTCCACTTTCTGTATTTTTGAATAATCATTAATAACACGATGCTTTATAACCCAATTATTAAGCCGATTCTTCCTTATGTTTGATTTCATAGTTAATTTTCCTTTTTACATAGACTTAAGGAAAATTGATTTCACTTTAGTAATCTGACCAGTATCTCTCAAATGAGGCCCAGTCTTTTTCTACTTTTTAAAAATCTATTTATTGTTAATAAAAATGTTAATTTGTCCATTTCTTCCATGTCTTTGATTAACAATTCTTCTAATGTCTGTTTCTAAATTTGATGAGGGAGGCCTGATCATGCATCTTGTCCTGGGTCAGGTCTTAGGAGTCTGGATTTCACCCATTTCTTAAAAAGATAAAAACAAATTGGAAGTACAGTGGGCCTTTGGTATCTCCTGGGATTTGATTCCAGTTTTCAAGCAAATATACTGTGTAGGACTCAACAGGGAATGTTTTGCATCATAATTATGTGTCCTGAGTCTGACATTGAGTTGTAGTGTACATTGGCTCACCTCCCTTTACTTTTACATCAGACCTCTAAGGAATTTCTTTTATGACCTATTGTGGGCTCACACCAGGATCTAGCCACTACCATACAAGATCTAATTACACATGTAGATATTCTCAGTCATCTTTATCCATCCTTTTATTATTTTAGTGCTGAATTTTATATTTTAATAGACTATACACTGCCCAGGGATCTTTGGTTAGTGGGCAGTGTAGAAGTGCAATAAACAAAATAAACAAATTAAATAAATTAAAACCTCGAAAGATAATAAAACAATAATAAGAACATCAAATCAAAATTAACTGTTAAAACCAGATAGCACCACATAATGGCTCCAACAGAGTCCAAGTGCAAGTATTTTTGTTCTTATTGTTGTGTGCTTTGTTATGGCAACCCTATCACAGGACTTTCTTGGCAAGATTTGTTCAGAGGAGGTTTGCCATTGCCTTCCCCTGAGACTGAGAGAGTGTGACTCACCTGGTCGAGTGGGCAATCGAACCTTGGTCTCCAGAGTTGTAGTCCAATGCTCAAACCACTATGCCAACAAAGTTTCCAGGACTTGCTTGAAGAGCCATAAAGGTGAGGTCTGACAGACCTCAGTAGGAATGCAAATTGGAAAGACTTTGTAGAATGATATGGCTGTTCTGTGAGACAAATGGATGAGCCCACATTACTCATAAACCGATGCCCAAAACAGCTGATGTCCAGTTCACCCTTTTCCCAATATAACAATAATAATAATAATAATAATAATTTATTTCTATTTCCTGCCACTCCCTACAGATCGAGGCGGGATTACAGCAATCAGCAAATTACAACAATAAAACATGTCAAATACATGACATAAAAATACATCACTATCAATACAGTACAATACTATACAGTTGGTCGGCTCTCCATGAAAGCATGCAATGCTGACCGGGTAAGATATATTACAGCTCGACAGAAGAGATCTGTCTTCAGTGCTTTCTAAAAGTGTTCAGGGTGGTAATAAGATGGATCTCTTCCGGCAGATCATTCCACAACTTGGGGGCCACGGCAGAAAACGCTCTGTGGGACATGGTCACTAGCCTGGTATTTATGTAGTCTAGTGATTTCTTCCCAGATATTCTGAGGGAGCTGGGCAGATTGTGTAGAGACTGCGTAGGGACTTGTGAAGGCGTTCCTTCAAGTAACTTGGGCCCAAGCCGTTTAGGGCTTTAAAGGTGATAACCAACACTTTGTATTGTGCCCGGAAGCTAATCAGCAGCCAGTGCAGAGATTTTAATATTGGTGTTATGTGGTCAAGCCTTGATGCTCCGGTGACCAATCTGGCTGCTGCATTTTGAATTAAATTTATAATAATATAATTTGCAGTATCTTTTCCCCCATGTCCACCTGACCTGAATTACTCATTACTGCAATAGGATGTGGAGAGATTTCATGTATAGATTTCAGGTTCACCTCCTTGTCCAGTATATCAGGTTTGTTGTTAACTGTTCTTGAGTCAATCTCGACTCATGGCAGCCCTGTGGATGAGACATTTCCAAGACCCCCTGATCTCTACTGCTCTGCTCAAGTCCTGCAAACTCTTTCCCAAGATCTCTCTGACTGAGGTTAGCCATCTCACATGTGGTCCCCCGCTCACCTATGAAAGCCACTGGGTGGCCTTGGGCACGTCACATGCTCTCAGCCTCAGGGGAAGGCAATGGCAAACCTCTTCTGAACAAACTTTGCAGAGAAACCCCGTTGGAAACAACAGGAAGGCACATAACAACACAGAGTCTTTGCACTTGCTGCTGGATTTTGGCAGCAGCCATGGAGCTTAGAAAAAGTGTTTAGTTTTACATTTTTATTGTATCTTCCAGAATCCCTCAGCATGCTCAGAGATTTACCAGCCTCTGAGTGTATAGTCCTTGAAGGATTACAGAAGAACCAATGCTGCCCCCCCTCCAGCCCTACAAAGTCTCCAACCCCAATTTATTCCTTAATATTCTCTGGTGAACCTCCACAAGTGATATTTACATTTGGATAACTGTGTTTACTTCAAACTGGCCCTGTAATTCCTCTTAGCTCCTGTTATGTTTCACATTTGTCTTCATTAACTAAACAGCTCATCCTAAAGTTATTTGAAGCAAAGAACTGAAATGCCACTGATGTTGTGCCATATAAGAATATTTAGCAAATGAAGAAATATATTTTTAAAGACTGCCAGAGAAAAAAATAGTTGACCAAGTTTAACAAAAATAATCAGAGGGACCTCAAGAACAAGCTGGATACAGTCAGCCCTCTGTATTCACAAATTTTGCATCTATGGATTCAGCCATCCATGGCTTGAAAATATTAAAAAACAATTCCAAAAAGGCAAACCTTGATTTTGCTATTTTATGTAAGAGACATCTTTTTACTGTGCCATTGTATTTTACTGTGCCATTGCACTTGAATGTCCACAAATTTTTGGTATCCATGGGTGGTCCTGGAACCAAATCCCAGTGGAAACCAAGGGCCCACTGTATTATATTTCCTGAGGCATTTTGTGGGTGGAGAAAATAAACTCTCAGCATGGAACATACATTTAGTCAGCATGTGTTTCTTAATTATAGGAATATAGGTGAAGCAGTATTTCCTATAGCACAGGTGTGTATTCTTATATTGTGAACCAGTGTGGTGTAGTTGGGTAGGACTCTGGGAAACCAGGGATTGAAATCCCAGTCAGCTGTAGATGGGGAAGTCCCACTCAGAGGAAAGCAATGGTAAACCTGCTCTGAGTCAAGAAAGCACTAGGATAAGTGGGTCAACTTGACTTTCCCCCTTCAAAGGCACATAGCAACAACAAGTATTTTTATATTAGTCATACAAGCTGATTATGCTTTCATTTGTGCCTCTGACTGATCATTTGCTGTGGAATGTTTGGCCCACCTTTGGAAAGTACAAACTGTTGCCAGCCAAAGCTGGACATCACTATCATATGTAGGATATGACAATCTGCTGACTAAGCAACATTAAAATCCACCTATGCTGTCACTGGAGAGTAGAGTCATTAACAATTTGATTTCAATCCCAGTTATAATTTATTACTATTTGTGCATTTGCTAGCTTGATTTTAGTTTAGAAATTAAAAATGGAATCAGCATTTTTCAGCTGTTTTTGAAATGATGCTCGTCTATTTTCTGTGATACTATTGTCAGCCTGTTACAGTTTCTTTCTCACTCCTATAAAATGAGAATACAATGAATAATTCACTTTATTAGTACTGGTAAACATGTACATTGCTTGCTGTTATCTCACAAGCTCCAGAACGCCAAGCCATCCTCCACTCTGTCAATTGTACTTTACTGAACAGACTAAGGCACGTTACAGATGCACCAAAGAGGTGTGCTAGGGTTAGGAAGGGGCGTCACTTCCTGACACCCCTCAACCCTAGTACGGACCGAGTCTGTACAAAATGGTGGCGCCCGTCCACACGGGGGCCGCCAATTTGACGTCGCAGATGCATAGTGTCCGGACGCCGCGCGACAGAAGTGACGTCGTGAGTGCGCGACTAGCGCCTCGTGGTGCCACTTCCGGGGCCCAGAAAGAAGCGCCATTTCAGCGCTTCTTTCTGGCTGCACCCGGGATCCGCGCGGTTTGGCCGCTGTAGTTCCCGGATGCAGCAGCCGGCGGCGGCGGCAGACCGTCCATTTTGGGCGGTCTGTAACTCTCATAAGTGAATTTTTTGGTCCCCACATAGGACCGAAACAGACCAGCAGTAAGCACCCCAATGCTGCTCCCTAGCCAGCATCATGATGCCCGCCTGACTAGATGGCAGACAGCATTGTGGCACTCCAGCAGCACACCGTTTAGATGCCACACGCCAGAGGAGAACAGAACAGCCGCCGCTGCAGCAGAAGGACTTTTTTTCTGCGCCAAAAAGGAGCGGGAAAATGCTGGATTGGGGCTGTAGCATGCAGTTGCCGCAGCTCTGTCCCAGCATTCAAAAGGGTGGCCTGAAGCCACCCTTTTAGGGCCATCTGTACCAGCTCATAGTCTTTATAAAGCAACTATTTTAGTTAATTTCAGATTTTTCTTCCCCCTTTCTCTGTCTCTTTCAATCAGTGAAGTATAAATGCTGTTCTATAGCACATATACCGTAAGTTCTCTTACACCCAGAGAATTTGATGTTTGAGTTGAACAAAGCTGGGATTCGTTTCCTGCACCAAATTGCCTTCTTGTGCCTTTTTGATATATCTTGAGATTTTAATTGTAATTACCTGGAGTTAGGAGGTGAATAATGAGAGTGAGGTTTGTTCATGGCACTAAATTGTTTAAGGGTCTGAGAAAAAACAAATTATAAAGCTTTTCAAACAGATATGTTTAATGTCATGGAGTGGACATTAAAATGGTAAATGAGATTAAGTATAGCCAAGCATAAAGTAGTGCATGTTAGGATAAAAAATCCCAGCTTTACATATGTACCTGAAATCTGAGCCAGCAATTGTTCAAGGAAAGGATCTCAGGAATGTGATAGTCAGCTTAATGAAAATGTTCAGTCACTGCTGTAAAAAAAAAGATAAACTCTGTGTTAGACATAATTTTAAATTAAAACTGACACCATACTGCCTTTATACAGATCAATTCTTCAACCACACCTGGAATACTCTGTACATTAGTGGACACCACACCTGTAAAGATGTTGTGTGTTTGTGTGTAAAGAATGTTCATATTTACTGCTACTTGTTCTTCATTCATTCACAGGAAATGACCATTTTGATACTTACAAGGGAATAGGTTGTCCAAGAGGATGGAGATGGTGGAAACAACCCAGTCTGACCTCATCAATATTACAGGATCCTTTAGGAAAATGGACTCCCTTCTTTTGGACAGCTTGGTGGAGGAGCCTAAGAAAGGCGCTTATGTTCCCAACCACCTTCTCGAATCCAGTAAGTCACAGGCTGACTCAATACCCTATGGCAAAAGGCGCTGTTGCTCATGGGCTCTTATTCACATAAGTTGTACCCATTAATTTCTGTTTGCCAGAGTGGTGGCCATACAGTTGATTTGATTCCTCCTTTCTCTGCATACCTGCCCTGACGTACTCCGAAGGGCTGAGGGACCCTTCGGAGCAGATTGTGGAAGATGGGAGAGCTGTAGGAATGAGATGTTGAAGGGAGAATCCTGCTTATATGACATTAGATCTAGCCCAAAGTACATTTTTCATGAAATACCTCTTCCTGTACCTTCATTCAATTTCTGGCATTCTAAGCCTTCGAAACAGATAAGAAAAATAAGGAATTTTACTGTTCTGTAACTGTATTAAACAATGATTTTAAAAAAACAATGGAGTTGTGAACATTGGGAATTGGTTGGGAAAAAAAACTCCAGAGCATCCACTTCAAGATGGCCTTAAGCTTTTAATGTTGAAAATTTGAGATGGACAATGGAGTTCCCTCCCTAATTCAGTCCAGTGAGTGCCTTGTTTTGAATGTACTGTCTGAGCAGTGTCAGATAACTTTTTGTGCAAAAAGATGCTGTACTACATAGACCACAGCATCAAGCTAACCAAAGTGAAATTGAACCTCATTGAAACATGGAACAGGTTAGTTGCTATTAACTTTAACTGAGTTAACATTTAATTGGACTAACCAGTGTATTACTTATTGCTTAAAACTCCTATGATATATTTCTTTTAATTTCAGAGATTTATACAAAGCTTTTAAGAAATGATGTCATACAGGCTAAACCTGCCATAATGCATTTTGGAGGTTATGAAATAGAAAAACATCACCAACAAGTACTGGTAAGTAATGAAACTGTTCTTAGCTAAGAGATCGAAGTAAGATCATGTATATTTACATAGTATCCATACTTTTTGCACTCACCTGGATCACCTTTTCATGAAATCCTTAAAAAAAATATCATTGTGTTTTTCTGTTTTTCAATGTATTTTTCATTTGTTGATTTTGTTCTACAGAAACTTGTAAATATTTCTGGTGATCTCATAAACATCCATATTCTTCCACCAGAGACAAAGTACTTCCAGATCAAATACACCAAAACAGTAAGCATCAATACGTTTCACATTTAATGCTTACAGTCTTTCTTCTTCTTCTTCTTCTTCTTCTTCTTCTTCTTCTTCTTCTTCTTCTTCTTCTTTTTGTTAGTTCAAGTTGTTTGGGGGCACTTCTTGAGAAATTATTCTGCCTTTTTTTAATAGCACCGGCTTGTCCCTGGCTTGTCGTTTACAGTTATGGTTGATTTCTGTCCTGATGAATGGCGATACTATTATGACTGCATCCGAATCCATTCTCAGGTAAGACACTACAAGAGTTTAATGTGTGCTGTTCCCCTCCACCTTATATAAGTGAAAATAAAAACACTTCATCACATGCACAGATAAGGAATGTTCTAACACATGTGTGGAGGTATTGACAAGTCCTATTTGGTATAGCCCCTAAAAAAAAACCTTCCCTTTCCTTTCTCCTGCTTAGTAGGAGTGGGGGCATCTATATTATCTGTTATATGGCAGGTACTTTCAAAAAGAAAATGTTGTGGTCTCATAACCCTGATGCTTGTAACCCAACTATATATTGTAATAGTTTGTATAATTTTCTTCTTGTTATTCCCCCAGGGAGATGACACACTGCTGGTTCCTTTGCACGCCTATCCTGTGATGAACACTGTAGAGTTCCCATCCTACATTAGTTTGTCTGATGTTCCCCTGGGACAATGGCAAGCAGTTCTTATAGCAACGATTTGTTATTTTAAACTGTTTATTGTACAATTGCTAACATTAATTAGCATAATATGAACCTGGATGTGTGGGGGTGTGGACAAATAGGTCATATTTTCTTCACATCATACTAACTCAATCAGGAAGTGTAATTGCATCTGTTTTTGCCATAACAATATTTATACATTTTTCTTTTGGTGACCAAACATTGTAAAATATTTTAATATTTTTAATAAGATTATGTGCAATAGATGGACTTTTCTTTTCTCTGAAGCTAATGAGGTTTCTGTGAGAGTGTTATTTTACCAGAATTGGATTGCTATGGTGGCCTCAGTAGTATAAATGCTCTCCCATCAGCTTTGTTCTCTAAACTGGACAGAGCTAAATTGGACAGAGATGATATAGAGGCATTGGAGGCTGCTTTATATCAATGTCGTCTGGGTATTTTGGGCTGCAGCTCCCATCCACACCAGCCACTGTGGCTTTGGAAAATGGGAGGTATGATCGGCTTGATTTTTGGATTTCTTCCAAATTCTGTCTTTTCTTTCTCCTTTTGTCCTAAATCCCATGCTCGATCCCCTCACTCTGTCTTCTTTTGGGTGTGATTGCTACTCAAATTGGACATGTTAAAAACCCACCAGTGACCCTCTCTATTTCTATTTTTTATCCAATTGTATTAAAAATAAATTTCATGGAAATATTTAATATAAACTACATTCCTTAGTAATCAGCTGGACAGGATTTAAGTCAAAAAGTTTACAGAATGTAGGAGCTGTTTTAGTAAAATATGTATAATTTTAACATGATTGAGAGTATACAGTGTTTTTCTAAACACGTTTGTTTTGCTGTTGTCTGGAACCAGACATTTAAAAATGGTTATCTTTCTAGATAAGTGCATCTTTTGTAAAATGTATACAACATCTAACAAGTGCCCAACTTCAGTTTTCAGACTAGAGTCAAACGTTTGAATCAATGGAATTTACATAACAGTTGATTTACCAAGTTCTCATTGATTCAACTGATCTAGTTTAGTTGGGACTAAAGATTCACTTTAGGAGGTGGCAGCTCAGCTAGTGCTAAGGAGCATTACTTCTTGTAGGCACATAGGTGATATGTCCTTAACATGGGATAATGTTATAAGCCTAAGCACAATAAGATGTGAGTAGGTGATGGGTGGAGGAGCAGACGCTTCCATGTCAGTGATTCACTGAATCTTCTCTAGGCCTCACTCCAGACTTTTAAAAAATTCTCCAAGATTCAGAAACTATACTCAAAAACTCTTTAAAATCTAGAATAAAACTCTTCTAATTTCAAGCCAATATTTTCATGCTCTCTGTGACAGAACCCCTTATCCAGGCTGGCTTCACCTTTCCAACCTTTGGGTTCCTATCACTCACATTGCCCTTTTATCCTCAAGAGCCCTCCCTGGATCTGATACTTTGGTTTCAAGGTGACGGCTGTCCTAGCCAAATGGCTGTATTGGTCAGTGGATTCAGTGTGGCAAAACATGATAAGTTTTCTTGACAACTTGTAAATGAGAACCATCAGACACAGTTATAGAAAATTAAACCAGTAAAGATTTATTATATAATCGATAAGATAAACATGAATTTCCTGAACTCTTTTCACATTTTCAGCTCCCTAAAATCTACTGGGATCTTAAAAATTCTTTCTTCTTAACTGGTCTCTACTCTGTCTCTGACTACCATAACTCTGTTTCATCCTGCCTATCTCTCTCTCTTTAGCAGATAGGCCTCTAGGTTATACCTTTTCACCCCACAGCTCCCCCATATCATTCCATAGGTTGTGATTCACTGGCTCTAACCAGGCTTGCCCAGCTTCTTACTTCACACCTTCTTTTCAGTATATCTCAATACAAGTTGAGTCTCCCTTATTTAGAATTCCAAAATATCCCCAAATACAAGACTATCCCCATGGGTGGCTGAGAAAGTGACACCTTTGCTTTCTAATGCTTTAGTGTAGATAAACTTTGTTTCACACAAAAAATATTTTAAATATTACATAGGATATGTTTATAAAGTATACAGTATATACTCATGTATAAGTCTAGATATTTTATTCAAAAAATCAACCCTAAAAACCTGGGTCAAATTACCCAAGGGGTAATGTAAGTACTGTACCTTAATTCTTATAAAAATAGAAACTATCCCCTTTCTCTGAGCAGAGTGGTGAGGTTTAGTCTATCCTGGCAGAACCTAAAAGAAGCACTGACTCTTTCTGTTCTCTCCACTGCAGCGCCACTTCGGACCTTTTTGTATGCCTGGGTGGGAAAATAGCAGCATTCTTTGGCATTGTTTTCCTTTGCTTCCTCCTTTACATCCTTTATTACATGTCCCCAAGTTTTATCCTCAACACATCCATATCAAAATTAATAATTATGGCACCAAAACCTGTCCTCGACCTATACATGAGGTTGATTTATGCACTCGTATATACAGCATATGAAACATAAATGAATTTTGTGTTTAGACTTTGGTCCCATCTCCCAAGATATTTCATGTACATATATACAAATACAAGTATTCCAAAATTAAAAAATAAACCAAAACACCTGTGGTCCCAAGCATTTTGGATAAGGAAGATTCACCCTGTATAATATAGCTGTGTTCATGTTCATTAGCATATCTTGCTGCAGATATCTTAATGAACTGAAACTTTTTTAAAAAAAGAAATCTCCTTTTCTCTTTGGTAGCAAGAAATATGTGATCCCTCTGCAGTGCAGCTGTCCCATAGATTTTGAATTCTGTGTTGATTACCTTCAGCCTCACAAAGCCTTTACAATTCACCCAACATCTGGTAAGCTCTCAGATGGGAAGTATTGTTTCATTAATGCTTGAAATTATCTGGTTAGTGTGTTACAACAACAACAACAAAATCTTAATTGTATAAAAATGTTAGTCCCAAATTAAGACCAGAGCTCTTGCTGAGCAAATCCAGCCATCTAGGTGGTCTTGCTACAATAGTTACAATCTACTCGGTTCTCTTTGTCTTGAGGCTGATCCTAACTCTGATTTCTGGAGTATTACCAAGTGCAATTGGCCTTCAGCCTGCTTAGGATCAGAGCTGGGAAAAGTTACTTTTTTTCATACAGCTCCCAGCATTCCATGGTGGATTCTGGTTGTTGTTGCCTCAAAAAAGTAATGTTTGAAATATCTGCTTCCTATTGTAGCCTCAGCAGAGCAGGTACAACCCACAAATACACTTGAGCTCCAAACCGAAACAGAAGTAGATATTCTGTAACAAGATTATCATATGCTGGAATAAGTGAAAATTCTGAAGGAAAATCATAAAAAGAAATATAATGGGAAAGGTTTCCAAAAGGGATGAATTTATGGGCTTTTCGGTCAGGATGCTTTGTTTTTACCAAGAAGTGCTTCTCCTATAAGAACAATCCTAAGTGAGAGGCAAATAAGAAATTACTTTAAATTAATTACTAGCATTTCTTATATTACTCTAGAACAGTGGTACTCAAATGGTGGGGCTGTACCCCGGGAGGGGTGTGAGAGTGGCTCATGGGGTATGAGACTTGGAGGCCCTGATTACTCCTCTTCCCCTCCTTCTCAAACTATTTTACAAATGCATTAAATTAAATATTACATTTACTTAAATAAAACTGTTCTAATTTGAATGATGTTACTTTCTTAAAAATATTAAAATATGGATATACATGAATGCTCAAATTAAAATACACGCACTAAATAAAATATGTTTATTCATATACTATATTGAGTGGGAAGGCACAACATCTGCATGTAGATATGAAGGCGGTCGGGTCCCAAACATTTTAGTATCACTGTGTTTGAGTAAACATAGGAACCCCTGAACTGGATTGGGACCCTAGCATGTGGGTTAGAGGGACTTTAACCTTGCTGCCCTCCTAGCCACAATCCAGGTTGGACCCACCATAACTCAAATTTATAATGTAAACGTATGCTGTTTATTAGAGCAATGAATCTCTCATAGGTCTGGTGGAGGACCCAGTCTTTAATGGGAAGGGAAGGATTGAACCCCTCCTGCTGTATCTCTCCATGTTTATTTTTCAGTCCAGCTTGAGTCCGCCATCCTCAGAGTAAAACAAAGGTTTAACTGCTTTAAAGCAGTGTCTGCCTTCACCATGAGGTTTTGGAAGAACGGGGTGATTGGTCACATACCCCTTCTAAAGGGTGGCCAACTCACACAAGCCACGGGGAGGGGGAAGACTGATTTTTATTGCAACAGACGTTTTGGAAAAAAGTAATTTCTGCCTCTGTTTCCTTGCTACTTTATGGGAGGAGGGGACATTGGTTACATGGCTGATATCGCTGAGGTTCTTTATTCAGCCCCCTTTTCTAGATTAGAAGGAGTATAGCGCTTCCTTCTTGCCTTTGACCCATGTTTGCAATAAGCCTGCTTCGGGGGGGGGGGGGGTTACTGTATACTTACAGAGGTTTCTGCAAAGTATGCCGCAGGCCCCTTGCAAGCAGAGCTCCACCACATCCTAACGCTTTCCAAGAGAATTAGGATTCCTCTGCTCACTAGTAGCTGACTTTCCAGTCAACTGGTCATACCCAGGTATGGTTTAAGGTCTATCACCCTAATCTTCCAAGAAATCCCTGCTGGTTTGTGGCAGTTTAATTCATAGATCTTTCTCTGTTATACTTCTTTCTAGGTGTTGGCAGGACTTCAGGGTGACTTTACTGACAATATTTTATACGTTTATTAATTATAGGAATAATTCCAGCCAATGGGAAAACAGAAGTGGTAGTTACATTCACACCATTCGAATATGGCATAGTCCAGATGAAAATGCAGTTGTGGATTTCACAGTTTAACTCAAAACCTTATGTGTGTACATTCACAGGAACATCGATGTCACAGCCCAGTTTAACGTATGCAATTCTTTGAACTTTTGAAAACATTGTTTTATTTAATTTAGAAATCTTTATAAAGTAATAATTTTATAATGGCTTTCCAATTAAAGCAGTCACACTGTAGTCCGTTTTTATGATTGAGCAAATGAACCAAGCCAATGTAAACACACTTAGTAGGATTTTTACTAAGTTAATTGTACTATCCCATTGAAATCAGTATAAACAATCATAACTCTGAGCTTGTCCACATGGGCTGAATGGCCCGGCTTCAGTCTGGCCTTATGATGTCTAGGTTAGACGACACAGGCCAAAACTCCTGTGCAGCAATTGAGCCCAATCGCAACAGTACAGACGTGCATCTGGAGGATCTGGTCTGACCCCAGGGTAAAAAGCCTTTACCCCAGGATAACAAAGATCTAGTTCTGTACAAAGTTTCCACATGGGTACAGCCAGGCATCCTGTTTCTGCATCAAATTGGGATGCTTCTCAGACAGATCTCCAGCCATTAAGGTAAGGAGCAGCACACCAGTCCTTGAGGACATGTTTCTGAACTGCTGTCTGTCCCCATACTGACCCAGAGACCAAACCAGGTGACCACCAAGGTCAGGAAAGCATGGGCTCGACCCGTGCTTTCCTGGCCTGTGTGTTCCTGCCCTAAGTTAAGTTCCAGTGATTGCTGTGGAACCTTAAATTCAACAGACTTATTCTGGATCCAGCTCATCATCCTGTTCATATGTTACATTAAACCTATTTCCTAATAACTCATTGTGGTCAAGAGTGCCATTCCTAACACCCAACAGCAAATGTATTTTGAAGTACAGATGAGAATTTCCCCACTAGAGTTGTATAGTGGAAGGCAGCTCACAACCTCCAGAGAAAAAATGCATGATGTGAAGTTAATATACATGGGTTTTCCTTTCCTCCCTCCCTCTTCTCCATTGCTCTGCTCTGTTGGATAACAAAACATTGAACACTATGGGAGATGTAATTCTCCCAAGGGATTTTGCCATTGGTACAGCTCATCCATCTCTTTTACTTCATTTGTGTGGAGTAAATCTAATTCCCCTTTTTTATCCTCCATTCAGTCCTTTGCATAGCTGTACAAGCAATCCCCTCATATATGAGCTATTTCCCCACATCGGTTAAGGCCTTTGTGTATATTTAAACTTTTGCTACTGGTTTTTAAAAGTCATGTCTTTTTCACGTTCCAGAAAGGAAGATTTTGATAAGCAAGAAAAAATACTGCAGAAAACACAAAAAAGTCCTGAAAGAGAAGTGGTACGCCTACCACAGAGGACAGTATCGCCAAAACATAAGCACCTCAGTTCCATATACAAAATTCTGGTAAGGATTTAATGAAGAAAACATACCAAAAAAAAATCCAAATTGTTGATAGAACAAAATTGCATCCATTAGTTGCTTTGACATGTCATATTTTTTTCCTCAGCCCATCAAATATAAAAATTTGCACTTCCCAGCTGACATGTCAAATCATTCTGCTGTGGCAACTGTTTTGATTCAAGAGCCAGGGAAATTAAAGATAAAGCGCTTAAGAGAAGGTAACAGCTTTGAGTACTAAATGTTTGTGAAGTGTGAGCTGAGTATCTCTTATCTGAAATGCTTGGGATCAGAAGTGTTCTGTAGTTTGATTTTTTTTTTGGGGGGGGGAGATGTCTGTATTGACATATCAGTACATAATGTACATAAACTTGGAGATGGGATCCAAGTCTAAACACATAATTCATTTATGCGTCTTGCACACATAGCCTGAAGGTAATTTTATACAAGATTTTAAATTTGTGCATGAAACAAAGTTTGGGTACATTGCACCAATATTTCGGATTTCAGAATTCCAGATAAGAGAGTCTCAGCCTATACATAGAAATGACATTGGATGTGAGATTTTTCAGGTGTGTAAATGCAGTAATTGCACTTCCTGGTTGGTCCTGTATTTATCTCATCTTCTTCAATCCCTTGCATCCTTTTCCAGACTGTAAACCCTTCAGAATGGGAAACTGCCCTTGTTCTTTATAAAGTGCCATATACATAGGTGGCATTGCTATTACTAATAGTGATGGCGGTAATGATGGTTATGATGATTGATGACTATGGAGGGAACTGATTTCATGATCAAAGGAAAAACTTGCTTGTGTTTCATAAACAAAAATATACTCCTTTACTCTTGATTATTTTAAATGTGATTAGTTGACAGAACAATGAAGTATCATTCTGTTTTGCAAGGAATTCTGTTCATGTTAATAGAATTTGCCTACATAAAGGAACTAGGATATTGCCAGCATACAATGGGACAATTTCATTGGCAGAAACTGCTTCCAACAGAAACAGGAAGGATTCAGTCTCTCCACCCACCCACAAACCTGAGTTATATTTCAAGGTTTCACCCTGCTCTGAAGAATAAAAGAAACCTCTGGGGCAAATATTTGTTGTCACAGAGGTTGAAGGAGGAAGAAAGGAAAGTCCTAGCAGTAGTCCAGAATTGGGTTTAGGCCTTTTCTAGCATACACAAGAGAGTTACTGTACATACTCATGTATAAGTCTAGAAATGTAGGTCAAAGAATTGACCCAAAAAACCCTGAATTGACTTAGCCATGGGTCAATTTAAATGCTGTATCTGAACTCTTATTTAAAAGAAGGAACCATCCCCTGGTGAAAAGGGTATAATCTGTCCTGGAAGCACTGCCACCCCTGCCACTCTCTCATCCATTTAGCCTTAAGAGTGAGCACAAAGAATTATATCTGCTGATATTTTGTAACTTCTTTGACATTGTTTTGCTTTGCTTCATCCTTTAGATGCTTTGTTATATGCCCCTAAATTTTGCCCTCAACTTATCCATGGGTCATATCAAAATCCATAATTTTGACCCCAAAACTTGCCCTCAACTTATACATGAGGTTGACTTATAATCAAGTATATACGGTATTTGTTGGACTGACAAATTAACTTGATTGGCTTTGTTTTCTGGGACTGATTTTTGTGTTGAGTAAAATCCAGTTTTTCCTGTCCTCTCAATCTCATCTATTAGGACTGGCAAATCAGTTCAGTTAATTTAAGTTTACCCAGAACTGCCCAGGTGGATGTTGATAATTTTGCTTACAATTTTGAATGAAACAAATATTTGACTGCTAGCACCTTTGATCCTTAACATCTGTTTCACATTAAGGTTCCTGAAAAATGGACTAGAAATAGAAATTTTCTGGGGAGAAAAAAGCAAACTTTGTCATTCACTTTTAAAACTTGTACTGTTTGTAATGTTTGTAGTAGAAGTTTAAGTGTAAATAGCAAGTTTGACCAAAACTGATTCATAAATAGTTCTATATCAAATCTCTCTCTCTCTCTCTCTCTCTCTCTCTCTCACTCTCAAATCTGGTGTGTGTCTTAGAGCTACTCAAAATAGTTGGCAAAAGTCCAAAATCTTAACTTTCACTGTTTTCCTAACTACATTAGAGAGGACACTAAATTTAATGGCTCTGTGATGAAGCATGAAGATTTATACAGCACAACATACAGATCAAGAGACACTTAAAATTATGGTCTCAATAGTGCTGCCATATACAGTAGTATAAATTATGCAAGCTGATCTTGATCTGGGTGTGAAGACTCTTGCCCCAGTTGCAAGAGATTGCTTCAAACTCTCTTCCACCCAGGCAACTGAACAGGCAGATAACCAATTTTGTATAGTGGATTGGATGTTGGTCTGTAACTTGAGAAATCCAGGTTCCAAACCCTCACTTAAGAGTTTATCACATGGGGGCAAACTGCAAAAATCCCATGTAGAAATGGGATTTAAAAACAAGAAAAAAACCCACAAAAAGCAGGTAGTTTTTCACACATGACCGGGTTAACGTGACATTAACCCAAACAGAAAGTAGACAAAACCCGCCCCTTTTTACTTTCAGGATTTTCTAAAATTAAAAAGGAGCGGGTTTTGTCAAGTTTCAGTTTGGGTTAATGTTGCATTAATTCTCATTAATGCTAACGTCATCTGAAAAACAACACACTTTTGCAGGGTTTTTTCTACTTTCTGTTCAGGTTAACCTTGAATGTCATCAGAAAAACTACCTGCTTTTGCAGGTTTTTTTTCCAGTTAAATCCAGTTTCTGCACGGGATCTGTCCCATGTGATAAACCCATAAGTCAGCTACCCCCTCAGCCAGACCTTCCTCACAGTTGCAAGGATAAATTTGGGAGAAGGAGAACCATGTATCTCATCTTGAGCTCACTGTCTTTTTATGCCTGCCCAGCCCCTCCTTTTTCCTTATTCCCTGTCTAGCTGGAGGGTTTTTAATAGCATTGGCATTGGGAACAGAATGAAGGAAGGCTGTAGAAACAGGCTTTCACTGTCAAGTTACAGCAGTATGTCTGCAGTAAATAAGGTAAAGAAAAAGCAGGAATTTTCTCTAACCAATCCTGTTGTAGCTGTGTGTGCCTGCCTACAGGTAAACAGCTGCTTCAGAATCCTTTGTTGAGCATGTATGAAATGCAAAGGGGGAGAAGAACAGATAACCCTGCCTTATCACCCACCCACCCTTTTTAAAAAGAGCCAAATCTACAAGTTTGGCTACAAAAATGGAAATAATAAGAAAGATGGAGACTGGTGAAGGAAAAAAATATCATTGGATGCAATTTGGAAGAAGCCTTCAAGTGTTCTCAAGAAGATTCAAAATATTTTGTTCACTTATGAAAGGCTTACCTGACCTGGGTGTTTCATTTCACATGTGCATATAGTTACAGTTGTTTTGGATAAAAAGTTTGCTGAAACATGTTGAACTGCTCTTCTTTTTTGTAATATTTCCCCTATTCTTTCCATATTATTTCTTCCTCTGGAACCAAATTTTCCATCAAAGAGGTCATGCCTAGGAACCCATCTAGCTAGTTAGCTGATAAAAGAAATAAAGAATGTATAGCCAAAAGGAGAGTGACCAAAGGCCTCTCTAGCAGAGTGTTACTCTGCCTTTGTTCACATGGGATGCTGCTTGGCAGCCTCTCTGTTTGAGGAGCTTGCTTCTGGCCATTTCCATTCTGATCCTGCAGCAGCTCCAGTCATTCTATGTCATTCCAGTCACCTCTTCACAAGCATAGCATGAGAAACAAGTTAGTTCTATTTGACGTGTACCTTATAAGCAAATGTTATGCTATCTGACCTCATTTTTCACAATCTGACATTTTTCTTGAGTTTGTTACCTCCTTATATATAATGTAATGTAAACAATAAAGATCTTGTCCATGTATATTGATAAACAATGATCTTTTCCCATTAATGTCGCTTTCCCTTCTTGTCAGACAATTCATCATAAATTTAGGTTCTGTAAACAGATCTTTGAAATTCCATGCTTTCCAAAAATTGATTACTGTAATGATATTCTGAATAGAATTATTGACCATTTATAACTGAGGCCAGTGGCAATATTGGAGGGCTCTGGTTCACTCAGCTCTTTTGAGTATCCTGTTTACTATCTAAATAACATCCAAAAGCCACAAAACAGTGATATCTTTATTGAAACAACCAAACTGCACAGTGTTAGTTGGCCCAATAAAGGTATCACTGTTTTGTGGATTTGGGATGTTGTTGTACTATATGGCCAACACAGCTACCCCTGGATATGTTTTCTGTTTATTGTCTGTTGGTCCTTATGCCCTATAGTCCTAGGAGGACAAGGTGATGGAGCTCAAACAAGGCAGGTGAAAGAAGCTGTTTTTGAACTGAAAGTTAAACAGGAAATGCAAGACGAGTTAACAAATCAACTGAAATGGTGAGTGATGCTTTTACAGTTGTGCCAAAAATAATAGAGGAGTGTAACTTCTCAGCACAAACCAAATAATTTCTGCTTAGTACATTGATGAATTATGTTTAGTAGGAGGAAATGAGTGAACTAATTTTATGTATTTGTTCCCAGTTTGATTACAATTAGTACACATTCTAATGATCATTTTCATTGTTTCTACCTTGCCTTTTCCCCAAAATTGGGATTCAAGACAGCTTACGCATTAAAACAAATACAGTATAATTAAAACATACAACAGGGCAACATTAAAATGGAATTAAAAACAATTTAAAACAAACAATTAAAATATTTTTTTAAGTTTAAAGGAGAATAATTAAAAATAGGACCATTAAAAATAGTATAGCACATTCTTAAAGCTCTCTCTTTAAAAACACTGTGTTCTCAAAAGCCTATCGAAATAAAATTTGCCTGCCGATATAAAAACAACAAGAAGAAGGCCCTTCTATCATCCCAAGGGAAGGAAGTACAAAGCTGAGAGGCAGCCACCAAGAAAGCCCGGTCTTGCACAAAGGATTGTAGTTGCTAGTTATAGCATTTATCTTAAACTATAATTGGATCACAAATATCAGCCAAAAATAACTTTTGGATTGTTTCTCTTGGTGGTTTTGCACTAGCAGAAGAGACACCAACTTAGAATATATATAAAAAACCTTGCTGAATGATACCAGAAGGCATGTCTAGCCTAACATTCTGTTCCTACCAATTGGCTATAAGAAACCCACAAGCAGAACATTATAGCAGGATAAGCAGCACTCAAGCACCATCTTGTTAATTTCGCCCCCTGCAGCTCAAATACTGCCTCTAAGACTGAGGGGTATAGATATCCATCATGGCCATTAGCCATTGTTTGTTTGTTTAAAGTATTTCTGTATCATCTCCCAGCCCACAAGGGCTTCCAAGGCAACGAACAAAAACCAATTCAAGCAATACAAAAACAATTTTTAAAAACACATTAAAATACTCTTTAAAAAAGTAAAAACAGTCTAAATAAAATCCTAGAATCCAGTTTTGAAACTGTTAACATAGCAATTTCAAACATGGAATGCCATGCAGAACAACACTGTTTTTGCTGCCAGCTGGAAGTTTAAGAAAGTTGGGGCCAGCCTAACTTCCTTGGGTAGGGAGTTCCACAGTTGAGGCACTGCTACAGAAAAAAGTCCTGTTATGTGTAGTCACCAGCTTAACTTCATAGGGTGTTGAGATATGCAACAGTGCCTCTTCTGAAAATAACAAATTTCTTACAGAATTATATAGGTGGTGGCAGTCTTTCAGATATCTTGGCCCCAAGCCATTTAGGGCTTTGTAGATCAACACTGTCTCCTTGAACTGAGCTCGGAAGGAAATTGGAAGCCAGTTCAGGTCTTGCAGGATAGTGTTAGATGGTTTCTAAAAACTACACCTGACACCAGTCTGGCTACTGCATTTTGCACTAGCCTGCAGCGTCTGAACACTCATTGTAGTAGTCTAATTGACAGGTAAATTATTATTATTATTATTATTATTATTTATATCCTGCATCTTCATATGATCGAGGTGGCTTACATCATAAAATCAAAAATACAACAAAATAATCCCACTAACCCTCTTCCCAGAATAAAATCCACAATTTACAATACATCACATTACAAATACAATTAAAATCATTAATCTCAATAAAACAATTAACAAAAGTCGGACATCATAGCCAATCTTAGGACTCTCCAAATCAGTCCAAAACAGAGAGGGCGACTGGGTCAATCAATCAGGGAAGGCCTGTCAGGAGAGGTCCAACTTGACGGCCTTTTTAAAGCTGTCAAGGTTGTCAATATAACATATCTCCTCCAGCAGGCCATTGCATAATTTGGGAGCAGCAGATGAAAAGGCCCTCTGGGAAGTCGTAATCAGCCTGGATTTATTGACTGTAATAGGTTTTTCCCAGATGACCTAAGTGTGCAGGGCATATTATAGGGAAGAAGGCGATCCTGTAAGTAGGTTGGACCCAGGCCTTGTAGGGCTTAGTACCAACACCTTGTACTAAGGGATGAACCAATGTGGCCAATCTGCCTTCTCTGTGAAAAGGTGTAGCTGATACATCAGCCACAACTGGGCAAATGCACTCCTGGAAACCACAGCACCACTTGGTACAAGACTACACCCAATCTATGAACCTGATCTTTCAGAGGGAAAACAACTCCATCTAGAACAGGCTGTGATCCCAGTCCCAGACTGGTTTTCTTATTGATCAGCAGCACTTCCATCTTGTCTGGATTAAGCCTTCAGTGCCATCACAGCCTCTTTGGCATCATTTGTAAAGAAGAGGTAGAACTAGGTATCTTCAACATATTGATGGCACTCAGCCCCAAAGCTTCAAATGATCTCTCCTAGCAGCTTCACGTAGATGTTGAAAAACATATGGGACACTATTGACTCCTGTGGAATCTCACAGGCTTATAGCCAAATGACTAAACAGCAGTCCCAAAGCAACATCCTCTGAGAATGTTCAGCCAAGAAAGACTAAATCCACTGCAAAGCAATGCCCCCCCAAGTCTCATATCAGCCATACAACCTAGAAGGATACCATGGTTGATGGTATCAAATAATGCTGAAATATCAAGGAAGACCAATAGGGACTCAGGCCCAGTAGAGACTGGCACAAAGCACCGGCCTGGGGCCAATTTTAGAACTTGGGAGAGCAGAGTATCCACACGCTCCCGAGCCCTACCGCACTGTCCAAGTGCCATCATGGCTCACCCCTGGCCACATGGGGCCCGCCATGATGATGTATGTGTGGTGCAGCACCCAAACAGTGCAGCGCCACATGGACGTCATTGTTGTGCACGAGGGTGGCAATGGCGCCCCATGTGCGACCTAAAAAGAACCCACCAGGAGCGGGTTCTTTTTAGGCCTCGCTGAGGCCGCAGCATTTGTCTGCTGCAGCCTCCATCTGGTGCAGAAAGGGGCGGCATCTCGCTGCCCCTTTCTGCCTGTCTGTATCCCCCCTCACTCCCCTCGTCCAACTCCCAGTTTAAGTCATCTACCAAGGCTGTTTCTATCCCATAACTAAGCTTGAACCCAGATTGGAATACTGTAGGTCCAGGTAATGTTTCATTAGTAGCCTTATCTTCCATGAAAATAAAAGACACTCTGTTTTCACCAGTCTCCACTGCCCACTGTATCCTTCCCTCACAGACTTGCGACTGAGAGTTGAGGGACTCTGTATCTATGGGGGCTGTGTCACAGAGAGCTGCAAAAAAAAAAAAAAAGGCTAAAGTGAAGCCCCTCGTCTAATAGTGCTTTTCAGAAAGCTACTGCTGGATACTATGCAATTTGTCTTCAAATTATTCTGATGCTAATATGAATATAGTCATTCAAGGCACACAATTGTGGGGGAAAGAATAAGGCAAACTAGCAAAACATTTAAAAATATGGAGGACAATTCAACTAGAATTAAGCAACATGAAACTTAGAGGAATTTAGTAGGAGAAACCTTTGTGTGTGGTTAATTCTTCTATTTGAATTAATGGCCCTTAAAAAGCTTAACTTATATATATATGTCATGCTCTGAACTTATTTTCTGTAATATAAATAAATAATATTTAAAAATGCTTAACTTTGGAGTGGTCTCCTTATTATAAATCACTTGCATGTAGGATCCTGTAACTGGCTTATAGACTGTTAATTCTTTAATTGAGAAATGTGGGATGAGGTGGTGATTTCTGCAGGCAGGTGGTCTGCAAAAGCTCTGACAGTTTTGTGTTGGATTGCCTTTTCTGTCACATGGAAGCAAACAAACCTTGTCCAACTTGAACCTTTAAGTGAAGACTATTCTCTGTTCTCCCAATTCAAATATAGGCAAGTTCATTTAGGCAAAGATCCAATGTATCCAACTTTTCAGAGGCAACTTCTCGATGACCGACGGAGAGAAGAAGAACTGTACAAGGTTTGGATATCTTTTAATTTTTAAAGTAGCTATCTGGGTTTGTACACTGCAGGCAGCAGCTGGGAACTATTCTGGGATGATGGGGGATAACTCATTTTGTAACTTTAGCAAAACAAGTCAAACTATGGAGCCCTGGACCATCTATCTTGCTGCTTAAAGACTTATCTTGAAGGAAAGCATACACCATCCTCCCTGCCAATGTTTTCATAATCTGTACATGATCCACTCTTCCATTGTACATGATTCATAGGGTTCAGATGCTATGCAGGAAGAAAGGGAAATACAGAGGAAGTATAGAGAGCCACTCTGGTGTAGTTATTTGAGTATTGTACTGGGACACCAACCAAAGTTTGAATCCTCACTCAGCCATAGATACCAATTAGGTGACCATAGGCAAGTCTCACTCTCTCAGCCTCAAAGGAATGAAAAGGCAAACCACTGTAATGATCCCATTCCTGCTCTGAGTAGGAAAGAGGATCCCTGAAGATCATCTAGCTGCCACCACTAATTTAACCCATGTGACTCAGTAAGTCAGTGGAAACTTACTGATGGATTCCACTAGTATTTTTCCACCTCTGACTCTGTGGACGTTATACGCACTGAGCAAGGTATGTGAAAAGTGTGGGAAAGAGGAGAAGTTCAAAGGAAAGCTTTATTCTAAGCAAGCAATCAACATTAGTATCTTTTACTAATGGGGTATATTTTACATGAAGGCACCTTCCTTCACGACATATTTAGTGAGAGTTAAAAATAAAATTAAGTCCCTAATGTAACTAGTTAAATATCCCTATTCTATTCACAATGCAGATGGAGTTCTGGATCTTGGATGATCATGGGGGAAGCTGGGAGTTTGGATGCCTTTGTCCATTCTGCAACCAAGCATCCTCTAGGTGAAGCAGATGCCTCAGCCCGTTTGTGGCACCCAGAAGTTTTTGTAACCTCTCACTGGGAAGCATGTTGAAGCTTTTGCACTTCTGCTTTACTGGCCATCCTCATTGGACTGTTTATTTATTTATTTTGCAATCTCTGTTACTCCTCTTGGATGCTATCCCCAGTAAATTTAACTTTAAACCAACATATCATTAATCCTTTTTTTTTTTAACCTGGAGGGAACATTATGGCCCTTAGCATTGTCGCTAAGGGCCATAATGGCCATAATGAGAGAGCCCATTATCACATCCTCTCTGAACAAATTCTGCCAAGAAAACTCATTAATAAGGTCACCTTAGGTCTGTGCTCATGGTTGGTACTCTTGGTGCTGTGGCTTCATGACTATAGGGCTGGGAAAACCTCATTATCAGCACATTTCCTAACTATGCTGCGCTATTCTCACCAATCATTAGAAATCTTTCTGTAGTCTCAAGGGCCCCTGTCCAGTTCCTGTCCCTTTACTAGCTATATGGCTCTGTCTTCTTTGTTGTCCGTCGCATTTGGAGGCCTACCTCCACACTGTGGTCATCTTGTAATGCATCCTCCCTACGTGACCATTACCTTACTGCCTGCGGCTGGGTTTATTTTGCAGGAATTAACAGTTAGTTATACTTGGTTGTGCTTGAATGGGGTGAGTTCTAATGGAGAGTAAGTAGTTAGACCTAGCTTAAGTGTCATTCAGTGACTATCAGATGTCTCTTCTCATTTTAAGGATATATTCAATTACTATGGTAGTAACCCTGTGCTCACTTACCTGGGAGTAAATCCCCTACAAAAGATAGCTGTATTTCGTTCTGAGTAAACATGTGTAGTATTTGAGCTGCTCAAATTCTATTTATGATTGCTGGCAGCTTCATTTAAAAGGAAACCATTTGTGGTGTGTCTGCTAGAACTAACAGGTCGAGTTTCCCTTATCCAGAATTCCAAAATCCAAAGTGACACCTTTGCTTTCTAACAGCTCAACATACACAAACTCTTTCATGCAGAAAATTATTTAAAAATATTGTGTATAAAATTATTTTCAGGCTATGTGTATAAGGGGTATACAGTATAAGACTTAAATGAATTTCATGCTTAGACTTGTGTCTCATCTCCAAGATATATCATTATGTACATGCATATACAGTTGTCCCTCCATATTCGCTAGGGTTAGGGGAACAAGACCCCCGTGAATATGGAAAAACTGCAAATAACAAAAACACCATGTTTTTACCTGAGAGGACACCTCTCTAGGAATCTCTAGGTCCTCCAGTGCAACTCTGTGGTCAACGTCCAACATACACTGACCATAGAATGGCACTGGAGTAGCTACAAATGCCTAGTAGAGTGTTCTCTCTAGGAATCTCTAGGTCTTTCAGTGCAACTTTTAGTTAAAGTTGACCACAGAGTTGCACTGGAGGACCTAGATATTCCTAGAGAGAACATATTAATGAAATCTGTGAATAATCAAATCCGCAAATATCAAAGCTGCAAATATGGAGGGATGACTGTATTCCAAAATCTGAAAAACTGCAAAATCTCAAAACACTTCATTTTGGATAAGGGAGATTCAACCTGCATTTTATCCTAACTATCCTGTTGAGAAGCACCCACCTTAGAATAGCAGAAGAAGGAGTGTGTGGCAACAGAATTTCAGCAGAAGGAGTATGAGGGTAGGGAAAGGAGAGAGGATAGTATTACTCACTTGGCTGTATTTTGTCTACTTTACAGAGGAAACTCAGGGAGGTGCACACACCAAAATGTTTTAGATTCCTGAAAAGTATGGATGTCCAGTTACAATGCCACTTGTAGTATCCATCAGAAAAACAATAATTTGGCAGCATTTAGGAGCCCTAGTATGAAGAAATTACTGTGTGGGTGGGTGGCATTGGCATGTGAATTGAACACAAAACTCCTAGCATACAAGATGTTACTGATTAATTCTACTGGTATTTTGCAAGTTTCTTTAAAAAGAACAATTTTATTTAGCACTAAATGCAAGGCATGAAAAATCTGTTATGCTGATAAGGACATTTGTTTATGGTACCAATCCAGATTAAAAGAGGAGATCCCATTCTAGAGAAAGAATTTCAAAGGAAGTATGTTGAAATCTCTCCCAAACGGATCATCCGAGACATCAGCGAGGTATGCTGGAGTTAAAATAGGTGGGTGGGACTATATTGTAGTCAGTCCAGTGAAGAGAAAGGAGCTGCAAATACATCTAATTTGCTTAATTTTTTCATCTCAGAAAATAGCAATGAAAGAGTATGAACACTGGCAGATGTATTAGAGAATGGATTAGTTGTCAATAGTGTGTGCATATCTGGAATGATACGAAGGTGTAGTAGCTGTCTGAAAAAATTAATTTAAAAAATTAACTGGATGTCTCTTAGAATTAAGTCATGCATATTTTGTGCAGAAGAAATGAACTGTAGAGCAGGGTGGGCAAAGAAAAGTGCTGGGGCTGTTTCTTTGAGCCCCTGATAACTGCCTGAAGCTACAATTTTCTGATCAAAAAAAGGTGAATTGACTGTCCTGAAAATCTCCAGGACAGTAAATTAACTTTTTAAGTAGTGTGCAGGGGCCGCCTGCTGAACATTAAAAAGAAAATCCCTGTTTTTTCAAAGCTTGAAATAGGCTCTTGACCATTTCTTGTTTAGGTTTTTTGTTTCGATGTTAGGGACAGTCCATGCAGCCCTCAAAAGGTCCAAGAAGCAGAAAATTAGCTGCCAGACCTGCAGAAATTGCCCACCTTCTGTGGTAGTTTTGATTATTGTTTGGCTAAGGCTGTGGCTTTAAGTTATAACTCAGTGGCTTCAGTTATAATGAAGTTGCTGAATTATATTTGGTTGTACAATAATTGCAGATAATATTAAACAATATAAGTTTGATACTGTTAAGAGGAGCACAGTAACCTCAGGTGTTATTGTTTGACATTCCTAATTATTAACCATTTATGACTCAAAGGTCTGTTTCTGGTGTGTGCTTTAGTGCCCCAAATTTCAGCCTACATTTGATCTCCTGCTTAATAACCCTTGGCGCCACAGGCACTGGACTCTGCGGAGATTCCAACAAGCTGCGCGAAAGGTACTGAAACAAATTGCCTCAGGTAAATACATATGCAAATGTGCCAACTACTACAGATGTACTCATCTGTCTGATAGGCTCCCTAGAGTTTGTAGATGTGTGTTACAATTTTTAGAAAGCTTTCTAATACAGCTTTTTGAAAAGCAAGATTTACTCTCTGCTGCAAATGTTTTGACTCTTCCTGTCCATGCATGCATACATGTGTGTACACGCAAACAACACCCTCTAGTCCAAAAAAGCTTTTAGTTAATCTGTGTGAAATAGACATTTTTGGTCTAAGACCCTTAGATCTTAGACTCACTTACGTGAGATTAGGTTATATTGAATTTAGTGAGACATGCTTCTATAGGACTGTGATGTAAATGCACATTATGGGGAACAGTGGGGATAGTCCATATTCTAAATTATGAAATTTGTATATGTGTATGTGTGTGTACACACACACACACACACACACACACACACTAGCATAAGACATATGCTGCTATGTTATATCTGTTTTTTTTTATTTCATGTTTATTGTTATTGCTTTACTTTGTATTATTTACATGTTGTTGTTTCTTCTGCCTGTGAGCTGTTACCATCACGCCAGAGCAATTTTCCAGGAAAAGTGTAGTCAATGGGAATAAATATGGTACTGGTTCCTGGTGCATGGGGGAGAGCCGAACTGGTTCCCAGCATCAGATGCATAAGAAATATTGTTATAGGTCAGATTCCATATGTTTAAGGCCATTCAATGGTTTGTGTCAACTTTAGAGTTGATTGATTTCTCTTTCAAGGATTTTTAGTTTGTGGCTCATGGTTATTGTTGTGAGAAACTGCTATGTAGGCATGTAAAGAATACTCAGAGGTTTTCTCATCCTCAATTAATAAGGATGTCTCAGCCCATCAAGACACTTTGTTGTGAAAATGGTCAACTGTTGTGAGATATTAATTTTTTAAAAATATATATTCATATTTATTTACTTATTTGCATTTTGGATTTTTTTCTGAATGATTTGCTCATACAAGAAACTTTGGTTTTGTGTATTAAAACAACATCTTTTACCTAGAAAATAGTTTCTTATGTGCACACTCAAAAAGTAAAAACTGGAGAGCGCCCTGTGAAATCCACAAAGAAAAAGGAAATACACCCCAGAATGCTAAAAGCCTGTTAGGCTATTTTTTTATTTTTATTTTTTTTTAGCATCCTGGAACAAGTTTTTCTTTGTGGTCTTCTCTATAAAAGGCATTGTTTCCTTCACAATAATGTGGAAATCATGAAATGTACAACACCAAAATGCACAAAGCATTTTGTAATGTTACCCAACAGGTAGAAGAGTTTTGTAAATCTTTGTTTTACACCCTAGAGCAAAATGTCAAGTTTTATATCCCCTTTGCTTCAAAAATCAGCATGTAAAAGGATCTTGTATACCTTCGATATAGGCCTGTCCTTGGACCGTCCACTTCATGCATCTGAGGAAGTAGACTCAAGTCTACAAAAGTTCATCCTTTCTTTCTTCTTTCTTTCAGTGAGCCTCAAAGGTGCTACAAGATTCTTTTACATACTAAGTGTCTGCTATTTCTTGTTCTTTTGAATAAAACTATTGCTTTTTCTTTGCAACCACTATTCTTATATAGTGAGATGATAAGATGATTACCCTCCTTTTTATTCTCAAATCTAAAAAGTGAATCTCTGTATTACTGTAATCAAAATGAAATGTATGTATGTATGTATGTATTTAATGTACACTTGAAGCAGGACTTGCCCCCAAGAACGTAAGAGCTGATTGGCTCTCACTTGTAAATTTTTTCAAGGTGCCATGAGATTCTTTTGTCTGCACATATTCTAAAACCCTGAAGTGTGGAGGCATACGTTTTTTTAAAATGAGGGAAATTATACACATAGAGATGCCAGACCTCATAAAGCCTTGCAAGTTTCAAAAACAAACAGCACTTATGTACAGTAGTTACTGAAAATTCACTGAACAAGATTCTTAATTACTCTCCTAGATCCTGCTTCAATGCCGGCTCAAAAATGTGATAAAAAGGCTGCATGGAGTATTTAAGGCTATTAAAGCACAAGAGATGGAGGATGCATTCATATCAGGTAAATCGCCTGAAGGTTTTTGTTTTCACTTTCATTTTTGATATTGCTCCGCATAGTACGGTGAACCCTCCAAAATTGTTAGGGTTAGGGGCACAGGAGCCCTGTGAAAGTGGAAACTCCCCAAATAAAAAACCACTGTGTGTTTTTTAATCTGAGAGAGCCCCTCTCTTTGAATCTCTAAGTCCTCCAGCTCAACTCTATGGTCAACTTTTGACAGAGATTGACCATAGAATTCCCCTGGGGGGGGGGGGTAAAATTCCTAAAGAAGTGTTCTTTCTAGGAATCTCTAGGTCTTCCAGCATGACTCTGTGGTCAACAACTGGTGAAAGTTGACCATAGAACTGTGTTGGAGGTCCTAGAGAGAACATATTAATTGAAGCTGCTAGTAATCAAAACTGCAAAAGTCAAGCCATAGTTGTGGAGAGCCAACTGTGGGTTTTTTCACATTATGAAGGACAATGATAGCAGCCCAGAAAAGATGCCTTGACATGCTGAATCAGTTCATAGGACTACAGAATCATAGCGTTGGAAGGAGCCTCATGGGCCAACAAGTCCAAACTCCTGCTTAATGGAGCATCTCCAGTTAAAGCATTCCTAGCAGGGAGCTGTCCAGCCTCTTTTTGAAGACATCCAGGGAAGGAGACCCTACCACCTCTCTAGGCAATTGGTTCCATTGCCAAACCACTCTTGCTGACAACATATTCCTTCTAATATTTGATTGAAATCTATCCTCCTTTGATTTAAAACCTTTAGACCTGGTCCTGTCCTCTGGGGCATAAGAGAGCAGGCCTGCCCCCTCCCACTGTGACAACTCTTCAGCTATTTAAACAGTGCTGTCATATCACTTCTCATTCTTCTTTTCGCCAGCCTAAGCATGCCTGACTCTTTCAACCTTTCCTCATATGTTTTGTTTGCCAAACCTCTTATCAACCTTTTTGTCTTTATCTGAGCCTGTTCTGACTTGTCTATATCGTTCTTAAAATAAGGCACCCATAACTGGAGCAGCCTGACCAGTGCAGAATATAGTGGGAATATTACTTCCCTTGACTTGGAAACTATAGTTGTATTAATGCAGGTTAAAATAGTGTTGACTTCTTTGCTGCAGAATCCCTCTGCTGACTGATACTCAATTTATGACCAACAATAATCCCAAGGTCCTTTTTTACAGGTAGTATTGCTGATGTATCCCTCATCCTACCCCTGTGCATTTGACTTTTGTGTGCAAAATGTAGAATTTTTCATTTGTCTTTTTTGAATTTCACATTATTAATTTCTTCCCAATTTTCCAGTTTATAAGGTCCTTTTGAATTCTGTTCCTATCTTAGAATCATAGAGATGGAAGAGGATGGCCAAAGGCCATCCAATCCAACCTCCTCCCATGAAGGAACTCACAATCAAAGCACTCCCAACAGATGGCTAGCCTTTGTTTAAAAACCTCAAAAGAAGGAGAATCCTCCACTATCTGAGGCAGTGTGTGTTCCACTGTCAAACACCTTTTACTGTCAGGAAGTTCTTTCTAATTTTGAGGTGGAATCTCTTTTCCTGTAGCTTGCATTCATTGTTCCGGGTCTTATACCCGGGAGCAGTAGAAAACAAGCTTGCTCCAACCACAATATGACAGTTTCAAATATTTAAACAGGATTATCATTTCTTCTTCGTGGTCTCTGCGAATCACACAAATGGGTTTATTCTGCGCCTGCGCAGCAATCCTCGGAAACTTCTAGAATCTCTAGGCAGAAAGTAATGTATCTTTCTGCAACTTTTTGGCGGTAGCTCCGCCCACCCATATATAAAGCCCCTGGTGGCCCGCTCCTCTCCAGTTCCTTCATTCCGCCGCGCTAAGCAGCTCTAGGAACTTCGCTGGCTTTTGCTTGCTCTTGTTATTTGAATCTCTGGCTATTTTGACCTTCGGACTTTCACTGACCATTCTCTCGGACTTTCCCTTGGCTTGACGACTTTCTTTGACATCGGCTTGACTTCGGACTGGTAACGGACTCTTCTTACCATGGCCTCCTTCAAGCAATGCATTAAGTGCGGGGTTAAATTCCCCAGGGCCGATGGCCACGACAAGTGTGTCCTCTGCCTGGGGGAGGCACACGTTCAGGGCAGTTGTCCCCACTGCAAGGCCATGTCCACCCAAGCCCTCAAGAATAGGGACCGGACTCTCAAGGCCGCCCTCTATGAGAGGGTTCTCAGCCAGCCCAGCGGCTCTGGAGCCCCTGGGGAAGTGGAGGCCTCCAAAGCCCCCAAGAAAAAAGGGGAGAAACGCTCCGACCGGGACAAGAAGCGGGCTCACTCATCCTCGCCGCCGGCTAAGACCTGCCGCAAGGGGCCCCCAAGCACGGTCTCAGTGCCTCCGCCTGAGTCGAGGCCAGTACCGTCCACATCGCCTGTTTTTGAGCCGGAGAAGACCCCGACTCCGTCTGTACCGGCCCTCTCCCATACGTTGCCGCTCGAGCCCAGAGTCCTCCTCACCAGCCACCTCTCTGTACTGGCAGACAGCCTACAGATTGTCCAGGTGGACTCTGAATCGGAGGGAGAGCATCGGGACTCCTACGCTCCATTCTCCCCTCAGAGGCCAAGGTCAAGATCACCCTCGCCTTTGCCAACAAGGCGACCACGCTCTGCCTCACGGGACCGGGCCATGCTAGGTACCGAAGCCGACGAGGCTCTGGCTGCACACCATCGCCCCCCTGTGGGTGACGACCGGGACCTCTTCCAGGCGTTCCCAGACCTCGTCCACGATCAACGCACGGGACAGTATCTAATCCCGGTTGACCCGCCTCCGCCGGGACCTCCATGCTCATCTTCAAGGCCGTCGTCCGGATGATGACACTTCCCGCCGGGACGACCGGGACGACCTCGGGACATCCAACCCTCTCCTCAGACGGCGGAGCCCATCCCTCTCGAGATCTGGCTCGGGCTCTCCTCGTTCTGCATCCCCAGTCTCGGATGAGGATGCCCCGTTTGTGCCTCAGGGCCCTTCTGTCCCTTCGCCTACGGATGACGTCAGGGCCTTTGCCGACAGGGTCATACGGATGGCTGACGCCCTCAAGCTTGAAGCCGCCCATCCGGAGGATGATGCCCTTGACCCGGTAGAGAGGAGGATCCACGGCTCTGCCCCGGCTCCACCAGCCCTGGCCTACCTCCCTTCCCTGAAGAAGATCGCCAAGCGCTCTTGGGACGCCCCAGCCACCATACCGTCCACTTCGCGCAGGATCGAGAACCTGTACCGAGTCACTCCATCCGCCCCGTCCTGGCTGTCGAACCACCCGAAGCTGAATTCAGCTATTGTTGAAGGGGCCCAGTCCACCTTCGCCCCCAAAGCCTCGTCCTCGCCCGTAGACAAGGACAGTAAGAAGCTGGACACCTTGGCGAAGAAATTCTACACTTCGGCTGCTCTAGACCTCAAGATAGCTAACTATGCAGCTTGCATGGGGGCCTACGTCCAGTTCCTGGTGGAGAAGATGGATCCCACCATTGCGGACTTGCCCGAGGACAGGAGGCGTATGATGGCGGCTCTCAGGAATGAGATCCACCTGATGGCGGGACAGCAGATCATCTCCGCCAGGCACTCCACTGATTGTGCATCTAAGATCCTCTCTGGCTCCATTGCCCTCCATCGCTATGCATGGCTCCGGTCATCGGATCTTACCCCTCAGGCAAAGGCGGCTATTGAAGACATGCCCTTTGACAACTCGGGCCTCTTCAATAGGGACACGGACGAGAAGCTTAGCTTCAGGTACCGGATGAAGACCGCGGCTAGGAAGCACGGTATGTCCTCCGTACCGTCCAAATCTCCTCGCCAGAGGTACCCTGGCCAGCGCCCCTGGCACTCAGGAGGCCAGTACCGTTTTCAGCCCCAGGACCGTCCTTACCACCAGGACAGCAACCCCCAAGGCCAATCCTCCCAGTCGCCTGCTCCCCCACCGGACAGGCGCCAATCTTCCCAACCCAGATACCAACAGGGATATAGGAAGAAGGATGGCCAGGGCAAGAAGAGGTTCTGATGTGATCCTGCGCACCTCGTCACCTCTAATAGGCTGAGCCCCTTCTTTACCACCTGGGCCGCCATCACTACAGACTCTTGGGCACTTAACATCATCCGTAGGGGTTATGCCCTAGAGTTCTCTGAGCTCCCGCCAACCGGAGCTTTTGTTTCAACCGTCCCCTCGGACACCCTTCTCGACGAAGTGCACACCCTCTTAGACAAAGGCGCCATTGAACCCGTCTCCCCCTCTGAGTTCAAGTGGTGCTTTTTTTCCAGGTACTTCACTGTACCGAAAAAAGACTCTGGCCTCAGACCCATAATGGATCTCCGAGCCCTTAATAACTTTATTGTTTACAAAAAATTCAGGATGGTAACTCTTGCTTCTATCTTACCACTCCTACAGAAAGACTACTGGTTCGTGACGCTAGACTTGAAAGACTCATATTTTCACATAGCGATCCTGGAGGACCACCACAGGTTCCTCACCTTCGCTGTCGGGCACCAGGCGTACCGATACAAGATCCTTCCCTTTGGCCTTGCCACAGCTCCAAGAGTCTTCACCAAGTGCATGGCACCCGTGGTGGCTTACCTACGTCAGAAGGGAATCACAGTCTTCCCGTACCTGGACGACTGGCTCTTCGCAGCATCCTCAAAGGACGCCCTACTCAAGCAGCTGGAATTTGCCTTATCCCTGCTACAAACACTAGGGCTGCAGGTCAACTTCGACAAGTTCAACTTGACTCCTACCAAGCAAATAGACTTCATAGGATCAACACTGGACTCTGTACAGATGAGGGCATACCTTCCAGAGACAAGGTTCCAAGCCCTCTGCGCATCTCTACAGCCCTGCCTCTGTCAAAGACGCCTTCAGGCCCGTGCAGTTCAAGTTGCCATGGGGCACCTGGCCTCCACCACTTTCGTCACACCGTGGGCCAGGCTCCGCCTCAGGCCCATTCAATCTTGGTTCCTCTCCGTGTTCGACCCCGTCCGAGACACGGCTACCAAGTTGCTCACCATCCCGAGGACGGTACAGAGGGCCTTACGATGGTGGCTCCAATCCGACAACGTCTGTGTGGGGATGCCATTTCTACCCCCTCAACCAGACCTCTCCCTGACTACGGACGCCTCCCTACAAGGATGGGGCACCCACACATTGGACTTTACAATAAAGGACAGATGGTCACCGGCAGAAGCTACTCTCCACATCAACGTATTGGAGATGCTCGCCGTAGAGAAAGCACTCAGAGCCTTTCAGGCGGTCCTCGCGGACAGGGTGGTGCTCCTTCTCACCGACAACACCACCGTCATGTACTACCTCAACAAACAAGGTGGTACGAAGTCGAGGACGCTGCTATCAATCACCATCCGCATTTGGGAATGGTGCATAGAACACAAGATCCTGCTACAATGCATTCACCTGCCCGGCAAACAGAACGACCTGGCAGACTGTCTCAGCAGGTCATCATCCACTTGCCACGAGTGGAGACTGCATCCAGAAGTAGTCTCCCGACTCTTCAATCGTTGGGGAACCCCCCTCCTCGACCTGTTTGCCTTCCGGCTGAACACTCAGACCGTAAGATTCTGCTCACGGTACAGAGACCCAGCATCGGAAGGGGATGCCTTCCAGTTCAAATGGACCCAAGGCCTCTTGTACGCCTTCCCTCCATTCCCTTTGATTACAAGGGTCTTCTCGAAGATGTTGGCCGACCACACGGACGCGATCCTGGTAACGCCGTGGTGGCCCAGACAGCCGTGGTTCGCCCCGCTCCTACAACGAGCGCAGGACCATCTCCGCCTCGAGCACCGGCCCGACCTGCTCTCGCTCCACAACGGACGAGTTCACCATCCCGAGATGCAATCCCTCCCATTGGTAGCATGGAGGATTTCATCCTGAGGACACTTCCATCCGGTGTACAGGACATCATCAAGGCAGCACAGAGACCATCCACACGGAGGTCCTATGCCTACAAATGGGATAGGTTCCTAACCTTTCTACAAGCAAGGGACACTCCACCATCCTGTGTCTCCATCCCTATAGTCCTGGACTTTCTCATGACTTTAGCGGATGCAGGTCTCTCCTTGAGTTCTATCAAATGCTACCTATCTGCCATTTCATCTCACTACCTGTTTCAGGACAAGCCTTCTCTCTTTGGGGATCCTCTCATAAAGAGGTTCCTTAAGGGATTCAACAATTTGCACCCACCGATTCTGGACCCTACACCACAGTGGAGTCTAGATACCGTCTTGGCACATTTGGTATCTAAGCCCTTTGAGCCTTTAGCTACCACGGACCTGAGACTCCTCACTTGGAAAACGGCCTTCCTGGTAGCTATAACGTCAGCCCGCCGAGCTGGTGTATTGTGTGCCCTGAGGATGGACCAACCCTTCCTCCGTTTCCACAAGGACAAGGTGGTGCTCCGTACAGACATCACTTTCTTGCCAAAGGTGGTGTCTGCTTTTCACATCAACCAGGACATTGTTTTGCCGACTCTGGCTCCTAATCCAACCACAGACTCTGAGCTTCAGCTCCATGCCCTGGATGTCCGCAGGGCGCTGGCGTTCTATCTGGACAGGACATCTGTTTCCAGGCGTTTGGAGAGACTTTTTGTGTGCTACTCCGAAGCCAAAAAGGGGCTGCCGGTGTCACCGCAGAGGTTCTCCAAGTGGGTGGCCAGCACCATCCACCTCTGCTACGAACTGGCTGGAAAGCCTCTACCAGGTCGGGTTAGAGCCCATGCAACTAGGGCGGTAGCTGCATCCTCAGCCTTTTTGACGGGGATTCCCCTTGAGGATGTCTGTAAGGCAGCTGTCTGGTCCCAGCCACTGACATTTATTAGACATTACAGGCTGGACGCAAGGGCCAGGCACGATGCAGCCTTTGGGAGGGCAATGTTACTTTCTGCCATTCAATAGACCTGTTACACTGTTAATAAATAACACAGTTGTTTGGTTTACATACTTTATTGATTATGTGATTATTGGTTTTTGACACTCCCTCCTCCTCTGACTATAGCTCGCTAGTCTAAACCCATTTGTGTGATTCGCAGAGACCACGAAGAAGAAGAACAGGTTGCTCACCTGTAACTGTGTTTCTTCGAGTGGTCATCTGCGAATTCACACAAACCCGCCCATCCATCCCCTCAGTGTCTGCTCATTTTACAATGCTTGTTGCCGCGCTGTTAGCGGCTCATTCGGAACTGGAGAGGAGCGGGCCACCAGGGGCTTTATATATGGGTGGGCGGAGCTACCGCCAAAAAGTTGCAGAAAGATACATTACTTTCTGCCTAGAGATTCTAGAAGTTTCTGAGGATTGCTGCGCAGGCACAGAATAAACCCATTTGTGTGAATTTGCAGATGACCACTCGAAGAAACACAGTTACAGGTGAGCAACCTGTTCATCACCTCTTAACCTTCTCTTCTCCAGGCTAAATATACCCAGTTCCCTAAGTCTCTCCTCATAAGGCATGGTTTCCAGACCCCTCACCATTGTGGTCATCCTCGTCTGGACACACTCTTTCTCAACTTCTCAACATCCTTTTTTTAATTGTGCCCAGAACTGGACACAGTATTCTAGTCGAGGCCTGACCAAAGCCGAATAGAGTGGCAGTATTACTTCCATTGATCTAGACTCTATGCTTGCGTTAATGCAGCCTAAAATCACACTGACTTTTTTAGCTGCTACATCAGACTATTGATTCATGTTCAACTTGTGGTCTACTAGGATTCCTAGATGCTTTTCACATATAATCTTGTTAAGACAGGTGCTCCCCATCCTATATCTATACATTTCATTTTCTCTGCCTATTTCTCCCTGTTTAAATTCATTTTGTTAGTTCTGGCCCAGTTTTCTAATCTATTAAAGTCATTTTGAATTTTGATCCTCTCCTTTGGGGTACCAGCTACTCCTGCTAATTTGGTGTCAGTCTCCCAATGTATTAGCAACCTTTTCCAGTTTTGTATCATCTACAAACTTAATAAAGATTCCTCCAGCCTGTCATTTAGGTCACTAATAAAAATGTTGAAGAATAATGGCCCTAGGACAGGCACTCCACTCGAGACCTCCTTCCAGTTTGAAGCACATCCACTGATGATGACTCTATGAGCACAATTTTCCAACTGATTATGGATCCATCTTAGGGTGTTTCCATCTATTCCATATTTACTCATTTTGCTCATTAAAATATTATATGGAACTTTATGAAATGCTTTGCTGAAATCCAGATAAATGACATGTACACCATTCCCACCATCTACTAAATAATGACCTAATATTTTTTAAAAAGATATAAGATTAGTTGGACTAGCTCACGAGTTCTTACATGATAAAATCCTACAGTACTTTATGCCAGAACAGCTAAGAAAATGGCTTCCACAGTCGTGCCCTTCAGGATATGCAGTATGCTGATGCCACCTGTCCTCTGCAGCTTGGTTATAATGACAAGTACTGAGACAGTAAAAGAAGTAGGGATAGCATTATTTGCTTTGTATCATAGAAGTGCAAAAATGGGGTAAACAAATATGGGAGCACAATTGATGGGGAGGGAACTTGTCCCTTTTTTTGTTTTGTTTTGAGGCAAAGATGTAGTATGCCATGTGAACAATGATGTCCTGGTTCATTTAGAGCAGGAGACAGAAGTGATGAATTATTCACACATATTACACTTCATGAGTTTACCATTCTTCCTTTATATAACAGAATGCAGTAGCTTCAAAACACCCAGCATAGCAGCCATAAGTGAGGAGAAGAGAGTGTCTTTTGTCCTGACTGCCAGTCGTGTACTGCCTTCCGAATTCCCCACTTACAATCCTCCTCGATGGGCTGATGATCTGGTAGGTACTGTTTTGATACCGACAATGATAAATGTGTTATTAAAGGAGGGGGAATTCTGTTTCTTGGCTTTAGCAACCACTTCCTTTGGCTATAGAACTGACATTGACAAGGCTGTCAAGTCAAGTGATCAGCAACAGCAGCAATAACAAAATGTTTTCTGAAAAATGGACTACTGCCATGACCAGTTTACAGGGAGAACAGACTCAGTTTGAATCCAGAGAAAATGGAAGTACTCGTGATAGGTTCCCCGTGCCCGGGGATGGATATTTGTCCACCTGTCCTGAACGAGGTCACGCTCCCCTTGAAGGACTCAGTTCGCAGTCTGGGGGTGCTTCTGGATTCGTCGCTTCACCTTACATCTCAGGTGAATGCGACGGTCAGGAGTACCTGTTATCAGCTTTGGCTGATACGCCAGCTGCGACCCTATCTGAGCTGGGGGGACCTTGAAACGGTGGTACATGCTCTGGTAACCTCTCGGTTGGATTTCTGTAATGCGCTCTACATGGGGCAACCCTTGTACCAAACTCGGAAGCTACAATTGGTTCAGAATATGGCAGCAAGGCTGGTCACTGGATGTTCCAGGACTAGCCATATAACACCTATATTGCAAGATCTACATTGGCTGCCTATTCGCTTCCGGGCGCAATACAAGGTGTTGGTTATGACCTATAAAGCCCTAAATGGCTTGGGCCCAGGGTACTTGGAGGACCGCTTCTCCCCATACAGTCCACCCCACGCTCTCAGATTGGGCAGAAAACATCTATTAAGAGTTCCTAAGGCAAGGTTTGTGTCTTCTTCACAAAGGGCATTTTCCATCGTGGCCCCCCCAGACCTGGAACTCTTTGCCCGACGAGCTCCGCTCAGCAACCTCCCTAGATCTCTTTAGGAAAAATCTGAAGACCTTTCTTTTCCGTCAAGCCTTCCCCCATGTGCCTTGATGTTATTCTTTCTCTCCCTTGTGCATATTGGTGATCCAGCTAATTCGTTGTATGGTTTTTAATTGGTTTTTAGATTGTGAATTTATTGTATGAAATGTTTTAGGATACTTTGTATTGTTTTTTAAATTGGTATTGTGGGTTTTTGTATTTTTGGGTTATGGATTGATGTATTGTAGTGTTTTTGATGGTGATTTTTGTAAACCGCTGTGATCTGCAAGGAATAGCGGTATAGAAATAAAATTTCATTCATTTGTTCATTCATTCATTCATTCATTCACAGTAAATCCAAGAAGTCTTATGGAACTGGATAGAGAGGCTTCAAGGTGGTAGACAGCAATGAGAGTCTAATAAAGAATGGGAAGAAATTCCCTTTGAAATAAAGAGAAGATGGGTTTCTGGAACTTGTTATTTTCTCAGGCAGCCTTTCCTAACATACTATCTTCCATCAGATGTGACTCCCATCAGATCACTTCTCTGTTACCAGCATGTTCCCATCTTCTAGAAGTGCCTTCCTCTCCCTTTTTGGTTTCATGACCCAGGTTGGCTTTTCTTTGGAGAAGGCAAGAATCAGAGGGGACCGCTCTGTGAATATATTACCTGGGATGGGCTAGGAAGCAAGAAGGCCAAGCGAGCTGCTTCACAGCATCCCCTCGCATTTACAAAAGGAGAGACACTTGGAAGCACCAACACTGGGAGTGTGTTGGTCCTTGTCTCCCATTCACTACATGAACCTGCTGCCACTCCTTTTGGTCTGAACGTGCCACTTTCTCATGTGATGGGCATTCAGCTAGTTCCTTGAATGTATTTTCATGAGGTTTGGTAGACTAAGACAGTATAGCCAATAAAACCAATGATAAGGTTAAAATTGCACTAAAAAACCCAAACACTTCAGTCTTCCAATACTTGTGATTTTAGGTGGGCGACAACAACAACAAAAGTATTTTCTTACATACTTTTTTTAGGCACCAGAGGTTCTTGGTATTGTTCCTGTGAAGTCTGCACAAGTTAAAATCAAACAACTTCACCACTTCTATGAACTAAAGGTTAGTAGATACTGTCAGTTATTACAGTATATCTTTTTCTGTGTTGTACTTAATGCATTTTGATAGAAAAAGATGTTTAGGAGTAGCATGATCAAGAACAGATAAGTGTTAGTGGCCCATCTCTAAATTACCAGGGATTGAATGATTGATTGATTGATTTAGTGGCAGGGAGAGTGCAGTGAGGAGCTGATCTGGACAGTGTTCCTGTCAAGTGTTCTCTTTATACAGTGTTATATGAAGGTACTGGAACTATATCTTATTCAATGTAATAACACAAACTGATATTTAGCTCTGTGTGTGTGCGCATGTGCGCGTACGCATGTGAGCATTCATGCGTCAAGTCACCTGTCAATTTATGGGAACCCCATGAATATCATATGGTTTTCTTAGGAAAATCACCCTGGATGCTGCAGTCATCGAAGTCACTCAGGCCTTCTCATCTTCACCTCCTTTGGTTGATTGCGAGCAGGGAGTAGCAGGAGGAGAGCAGAAGCAAGCCTTTCCTGCCTTGCCTACTCATTTGCCTTTGCAAAAGCATGTCTTCCAGAGCCTTTCTGAATGCACTCATTCAAATCCCCTACCCTACAGGCACATGTTTGGACAAATAGAATAATTTCCAGCTCCTCCCTCCACCACACCCAAGCAGTCCTCCTCCCCCTCTGCTGGATAACACGTGTTTTTTCTCTCCCGACCTTCAATGTTAGAATTTTGTAATATGTAACTGAAAACAGGGTGTGCATCCTTATAGTATACATTCTTTAAAAAAATCATTGGGATAGATTCATTTGAGTATTGGGAATAAGCATTGACATTTTTTTTCCATTTTTTTGTTCTAAGGTCCCTCAGCATTTCATGCTCATGGGATATCAGCCATTTTGCATACACCAGGCAGCAACCAGTTACAGTATTCCAAAGTATTCTCAAACTCTGAAGATAGGTGCAGAGGTAACCAGTCACTCCATCCTTATTATTTTTTCCTTCCACTGTTATGTCTTCTTTGTTTCATAGGGTGGGGGAATAAAAAGAAAACCATTCCAAAACACACATGTTTTGGCTTCTTTCAGGAAGAGCTTATCCCAGTCATACCTGTTTCAGAAGAAAAACTCCAGTTGGACTTGATAGCAGGAGAGGAGGAACTAGACACCTCTCTGCTTAACATTAAAGCTCCTGAAACGTTGTTGCATCCTCCAAATGATTATCCACTTCAAGTTTTTGTGAGTAACAAATGAACAGCTCAGGAAAACCGCCCCTCAAGAAAGGATGAAGAACACAGGAATATGCAGTTAGATTGTTCTTGCATAATTTGAACACCGTTATCTTAGAGCATTTGTAGACATTCACACACTTGGTCCTTACCTTTGGTGACATTGCACCAAAGCTGAGGTACAGTTCAACCCAGGTTTTATATTGTCTTGCATTTATTATCTCACACCCTTCTTCCAATACTGACTAACAAAATACTGTCAACTGTAAAAGAAAATATCCTTAAAATGACAGTAGTTCAAGTATAGTAAAACAACAGTAATAAAACTCTTCAGGGCTGCACCAAAAGCCCTCACATCAAGATCCTGAAGTCAGAATAAATAAAAATATCTTCAGCCATGGTGTGAATAATTGAACTTTGGAACGAGGCTAATGTAACCTCCTATGAGTTTCTACAGACTAGAGTGCCCACCCTGTAGGTTCTCTGCCTGTGATCTAGGACATTACTAAAACATAGGTCACTGGTGTCTGAGATCTTTTGCTCTTCTGTTGCTCACTGCACTTTCACATTAAGAGGTTAACACAAGGAAAATTAAAGAAACGTCAGAGCTGGACTGTGGAAGGTTACAAATCATTGGAGCACTAGCACAAGAATTACCCTTTTCTTTCTGCAAACCTAAATACTTCATTCTGACCAGTGTGATTTACTAGTTCCTTTTGGATTACCTAACCTTTAAAAGAAGCAAAAATTCAGCAAAAAATAAGAAGGTCCTGTTAGGATTTTCATTCTGTAGTTTACAAATTGTGTGTGCCATATTCATTCAATCAAATTCAGATTGTCTTGTTTCAGTGTCACTCTTTTTACTTTTCAGAATCCTAGCCCAGGACTGTATGAGTTCAAGTCACCGTTACCTTACACAGAAAGTAGCATCGAGTATCATATTTGCCCTGTTCCAAAATATACACTCACAAGGAAATACCCACTAAAATCCAGCATTCCAGTTAATCAAAAGAAATTCCTCCACCACAAGGTAATGTCTGTTTGAAGTTACAGGGGCCCTAACTGGTGGAACTTTTGACTTCTTGAATTGGCAAAGAGAGCTAGCAGCTTTTCCTGATGGTGGATGTGACTTTGTACTCATTTCAGGAAATAATCCCTGGTGTAAACAACTGGAAGAAGTTCCCTTCAGTGATTAATTCGATTTTACCTAATGTGCCAGCTCTGAATGGCATACCAGTACCATTCTGGTAAGAAAGAACAATCATGTTTGTCAAAGCTTTATCACCTTAACTTTATTGCCCTAAGTGACCCTCTTCCACAGGGAGTAGCCTTGGAAACAACATCCATAGTGTCAGAAACGCTGCTTGGAAGTAACTGGCTTCTGGCATGGAACTAAAGGCCTTTGTCAAGGCATTTCTGGATGTAAACATGATATTTTTCATTCATATCCTGCTCTTCAGCCAAAAAGGGCAGCTTAAAGCAACCAGTGAGAAACAAGGAAGATATTGCTTGGCCTATCTCAGACAGGTCCCTTGGTCTGGCAGATGGACAAACAATACAACCAATCAAGGAGATGTTTATTTATGTATATTTAATTCAAATTTAAATGCAGAAGTTTGTGTATGTGAAATTATCTTGCATGAATTAGGATAATCCTGTTTGAGGAATTAGAAAATCTGTCTCAATTCTGTTGCATTTCTTGGAATCCCATCTGTGTTATTATCCTGTCCCTCATTTGTATCTGGTTGAAAGACACTATTTTTGCTTCATACATGGAGAGAGAACATTTTAGAAAAACCATATTTTTATAATGTGTGCCTTTTGGAAATATTTTTCCCATTGACTTAATATTCTGTCCATTTTTCAGCTGTATACATTTTCACTATATTTAAAAAATATTATTGCATCTTTTATTGCGCTGGAGAGAATAAGCCCCACACTTCTGTTTGTAGATGAGACAAGATGCATTGTAACTTACAAGTCTCAGGAGCTTTAAAACTTTATAGTTTTGAAAATTTCAAATCCATGAAATACTTTTCCATTCCTATCCTGCTTCCCAGGTACTTAAGAGAAGAGGAAGATGGTTGATGAGCAGTTCAAGAGAGGGTTTAGCTCAGCTCACTTTGCTGTTGTTGTATGCTTTCAGATTGTTTCCAATTTATGATGACCCTAAGGCAAATCTATCACAAGGTTTTTTCACAAAATTTGTTAAGGGGGCATTTGTGATTGCCCTACTCTGAGCCTGAGAGAGAGTAACCTGCCCAAGGTGACCCAATGGGTTTACATGGCCAAGTGGGGATTCTCTGATCTCCTGGATTACTAGTTCAACACTGAGACCACTACACCATACTAGCTCTTTATTTATCAGCAATTTAGGGGCACCAAATAGCTGTTATTAATTTGGACATTGGACTTAAATATTAAAGGACCACTCTGTGAGCAATAGTTGCTTGACATTAAAGCTAACTCTGCATTGTAGATCTTGTTTACTAGATAGTCATTAGAGATTAAATACTGAAAGGTTGTTCAGGTTGGGGGGAAATGGTAAATCAATGGGTTTGGTATCATATGTGCTATTCTTTTATTTTTATTTTCATTAATAATAACAATAAGTAGGAATTCTTTGAAATAAAAGTTTTAGCAGTGCTTAGAGTACTACACATGAGAATATTGTGTATTCTTTTTCTTCAACTGAAGATGAATGGATGTAGATGTTGAAGCCAGGAAAATTCAGCAGATACAACATTGTCTTTATGTGTTCCACAGCACTGATCCCTATAATGAAGAAATGATGCCAAAAGATGTACCTCCAATTCTGGATGATTTACCAGAGCAAGACAAGGAAAATGTGATTGATGAGTAAGGTTCCTCTTTACTTTTACTTCTAAATAATGTTACGTTTTAAACACTGGAATTTGGACACACATAGTGTGTCCAAAGGTATGTCTATGTGTTTGGATATAATTTTTTAATTTCTATAAGCTGAAAATAACAAATGAAACACTCACATGTCCACAAACAGCTTTCTCAATCTATTTTTAGAGTGACAGAAGATAAAGATGCAGTCTTACTTACACCAGAAATGATAAAAGCTGAATTTCCACAGATCGATGTACCAGCAGATGATAGTAAAGTACAAAAAGAAGGAAGGCAAGTTGGTTTCTATGAAAATGTTAAGCAAGCTGTTGAGAATCTGCTACACTGATTCCTGAGAGGTTTATTGTAAGCAATGCACTGGGGCAGGCTTCTAGAATAATAATGCTAGAAGGGATCTTCTGGTTTAGTCCAACCCCCCTGCTTAATGTAGTGATGCACGACCCTCTTCCCCATGGTGTCCTAGGTTAGTGATTCTTTGGCCTGCTAGATGTTTGGGACTTCAGCTCCCAGAAGCCCTTATCATTGACTATGCACACTGTTTTGCTGAGGATACAAAACCTTAAACTACCCTTCCACCTCACAGATGGAATTTCTGTTAATTTCCCAATATTAATGCATAATGGAATGGTTTCACTTGTATGTATAATGAAAATACAGATGAGATGCAAATTGGTTCAGATGTGGAGATTTTATTGGAGAGACGACTAGCCTGAAAGGCAGACATGCTTAAGTTGTACAGAACGGTGGTGAGAATTGGTTTTTGGAGTGTGTTCCTCTGATTAGTTTCATTAGTCTAAATTAATGTGTGTACAGATAGAATCTATAATTCTGTATAAAGGCTCACGTAAACAGTAGATTAAGCCAATATATTTGATGCACAATTTTGTTTGCATCATTTAAATAGCCACGGGGGGGGGGGGGGGGGGGGTCAGGATAAGAGGACACACACACACACAAAAAACACCAAAGTAATTGCTGTTCTCCCTGGGAGGACAGCTGTTGATGGTATGAATCACAGTTTCTCTCCCAGAAAGAGTAGCAGTTGGACTGGGGGGAATTTTATAGGGACCATGGCACAGGAAGAAAGAGTGAACGAACCACCTCTCTCCATGTCATGGTCCCAATCCTGCTCCTCTCCTCAGCGGTTACTTTAAAAATCATCAGGCAAATTAAGTTCATTCACTTACACCTATTCAAATCAAACACTTGCTTCTTTTACAAAAAGCTGTTTGTATCCTTTGTGATAGTTAAGCATTACTTCCTCATTCTAGTGATGCAAATGGAGATCTTAAAGTTGCTTCCTGCATGTCTCTGAACACTGCAATACCTATTTCCAGGTAAGTGAATAATGTAAATGTTTAAAGACTTTGAATTGAATAGATAATAGAGTTTTTAGTTATCTTTCTGTATTTACTCAGTTATCTGGCCCAGAGCCTATGAGATAGAAATTCTTCTGTGCTTTCAAGACAGGAAAGAAACAAAGTCTACCTACTGCCTCTCTGAAGGAGATTAGATAGTAGACTGAAGGCAGGCAACTGAGTAGTAAAAATCTGCAAATATGAACTGTGAATATCCACCAGCAGGGCCAGCTCATCACCTTTAACTTGACAGAATGACAGATGAAACCTTTCTCTTCTCCCTCCCCACTTAGCTGATAGAGCACCTGAGAGTAACCAAGTCATTTTGGCATCTGAGATGCACAAGCTCATGAGCACATTACAACAATCATAAATCAAATAATAATTTTACTGCTCTTTCACACCACCCACAATTAATGGTAGGAGAATAATCTTAACTTTCAAACAGGAGCAGGTGATGCCTTTGAAATGGAACATTGAATCGGATTGTGTTTTGTGACCGAGTCTACTTAGCTTAGAAGCATATTTCCCATTTTATTATTACAGTGTTACGAAAAAGTAAAACTGATGTTAGTAGGGAGGGCTGTAACTATGGTGGGGGATGTGGGTATTGCTCTTCCACAGTAAAAATTCTGCCCTCCCCCTGAAATTTTTCCTCAGCCCCCAAATTTCTTGCATGTAGAAATACAGTGTGGGCCTTCAGAGAAAAGGAGCAGTTGCCAAGGGAATCTGAACACAACAAATAAAAGGGTTCTTATTTGTGTGTAATTCTCAAAGTCTCACTCTCCGCCTTACTAGAAATTTGGAAACTGAAGAAAAATTTCATTTAGGAGAAAAAATTCTTATTGGGAGCAATCTTCACACATACCCCATAACTACATCCCTCTAGGGCAGGTGTGGGAAAAGCGCACCCCCCAGGATGGTTTGTGGTGTCTTCAGGGACGAAAAACAATTTGCAAACATTTCCCCCCCTCAATTGCCCTCTATAGTGTGTGGAAGACATTTCCATACTGTTTGGGGAGGAATCTGGACCAGTTTAGGCTCCAGAGAAGTCTTTTTTGAAACAGGAAGTGAACAAAAAGTTACTTCTGCTCATTTCTTGTTTTTTTAAAAAGCTTCTCCTGGGCCTAAAATGGCCCAAGAAGGGCCAAAACATAGCAAATCTGCCTCCTTTGTTCCCTAGCAGGGTAAATTTGGGGGGATGAACCCTTTCTGAGGGGTTGGGAGGTTGGCAAAGAAGGGTGTGGTGAGAGTTCAGTGGTCATCCAAGGTCTCTTGGAAGATCATTGTGGCCCCATAGCCTTCCACAGTTGTCCATCCCTGCTGTAGGGCCTAGAAAAAGAAAGCTGGAATGCACACTGAAAGTTACCTAATCTTGCCTTCTTAAATAGTGTACAGTAGACACATATAATTGTCTGGCTGCTCTCATATTGTACTAAGTATTATTCTAGTCTAGGATTCAGCAGGACAACCTTCTCTAGCTTGGCTGGGGGCTTCTTCTTTGTTTAAAAAATTCTAGTTTCAAGGGTGTAGGGAGAAATGTGAAAACTGAAGAACACTAAGTACCAATCAGAAGAAGGTTGCAGGTAACTTCTAGGGAAAAGTCTTTCTGTCCATTTTTATGATCTGCAGGTTATTTTCCAGGCCTGTATACACATTCTCTGGGATACATACTCCAACTTACAGTGATCCTAAGATGAACCTATCATAGGTTTTTCATGATAAAGATTTTTCGGAAGGGGTTTGCCTTTGACACGCTTTGAGGCTGATAGAGTATGACTTGCCCAGGGTCACCCTGCCAATTTCTGTAGCTGAGCAGGGATTCGAAGCCTGGCCTCCAGAGTCATAGTCACTCAAACCACTACACCATGATAGCTCTGCCTCCTCTGTGTACAGATACAGAATAAAATATATGTATCTAGACAGAGATAGTAAGTTCTTGGTATAACATGCAGACTGGCCAAGAGTAAATATGAGGTAGGCGTTAAAAGCAGTGGCAAATCTTAAGATTGTGACTTGCCATTATGTACTTGAATAAAGAGAGGAAGTGAACAATATGACTACTGACATCAGGGAGACAGTGTGCAAAAGATGATAGATTTTAGTGGATCAATTTCTTGTTATGATGAAAGTATTTTTAAAGATTCCCCTGAAGTCCTAAGTGGTGTGAAAGATATATGCTTATTTTTGTTTGTTTGTTCTGAGATCATATTCGCAAAATTCTCTGGTGCATCAAACAATTTCATCTGTACTTGGAACTACTCATACACTCAGCCAGGATCTGCAACCAAGCAGAAGTTGGTTGATTAGTGTACCTGAATGATATATTTATTAAAACATCATTGTTATGCACTTAGAAATGTAGAGTGGTAATAAGTGAAGTGCTGTTTGTGGAAAATAATCCAATGGGTTCTCTACTGTGTACCATATGTATACCAAAATTTCATCTTACTTGGGCGCGGTACAGAGCGCCAAAAAGAGGCGTTAGGGAGGTGCCTCTCCTTGCTCCGCAGCAGCGCCGCAGCAACCAAATTGTGCAACGCTGCTGTGCAGCAAGAAAGGAGCACACGGAAACGGCTCCTTTTTTGTGGCGTACTTGCACCAAAGCGCTATTGATGGCACAATGACGTGCCAGCAGCACAGCCCCATTTGGATGCTGTGCTGCTTGCATATCATTGCAGCGTGCACCATCTGAATGGTGCCGCGCAGCTGCAGCATGCCCATGACGTGCTAGGGTTGTGGGGCATGTGGATGCCCCGCCCCCAAGCAACCCTAGCATGTCATGGGCACACCGCAAAGGGCCTGTCTGTACTGGGCCTTGGTTAGTAGGAGTGAACCATTCCATACTTCAGTTTCCTGAAGGTAGTTTCAAACAGCCTCAGATCATTGGTCCTGAAATGAGATAGCTTTCTACCTGTCATAGTTCAGTTCATGTTTATTATGGTCATAAACCAACACAACCTGTCATAGTCCATATAACATAACTTTCCAACATTTATCCCTCTTCCTAACAATTGAATATACAGTACTCAGTCTAATATTTATTTCTGTTCAGTATTGCCTCTTTCAGACCTAAAAGCAATTTACTGTAGTACACTTGGATGTAAGTCCTGAACTACTCCTTTATCCTTTTTCAGAGATGTAAGGGATATTGTGGACTGGTATGTTCAAACACAGAGCAACATATTTGGACAAAGAGTTGACGAAAATATGGAGAAACTTAAAGAGAAGGCCATTCAGAAGAGCCTAATCCTGAACTAAATGCTCTCTAAATACTTTGGAACGTTGTTTTGCTTGAACATTTTCATAAGTCAACCAAAGTCACTACATTTTTCTATCTTCAACTGGGTTTCTGATGGAAATAAACGGCATGAGCTATTATAATTGTGTGTAAGCTTTCTTAGCATTGCAAAGTAGATGTTTCATGAATTGGAATATATGCTTGCATTTTCCTCTCACTAACGATGCATTTTGTATTTCAGAGAAGGTATTATGGGTAAGCAATCTTTTGTTCCATAAGTAAGCTTCATCCATTACTACAGAAAGGACTGAGTGAAACATTCTAGTGAGCAATAAAATCAGTAGTTGAATGCCATCTTGTCTCCCAGATATTTATTGTTTTACAAAACTTGCTTCTGAGAAAAGTCCATGCAATGTATTCAACAACCAGTGCTAATATGTATATGTTTGTCCACACACAAATTTAGTATGAAGCTTTCCCATCCATTCACAGAGAAAGATTATTTTTATCAGACTTTGTGTAGTGTTTTGTAGAATAATAATAATAATAATAATAATAATAATAAAATTTTATTTCTGTATCGCTATTCCAGCGATCACATATTGAGAACATATTGCTTTCCAATAAAATGTGGGGAGCTAGTATACTCTATACTGACTTTTGTTGTATTGTAGCATTGCTGCAATTATCAATTGGATCACAGTGTGCTTCCAGATGCAGCTTTTGTAGTGCTATCATCCTTCCTTGTTAATGGCATACAATCCTGCTGGGGATGAAGCAGACCAGTTATTACCATCTTATTTTGGCTATCCTCCCATTTTTTCCCACTGCTGCATCTCTTTCCTTTTCAGAAAAAAAAAATCTATTGATGAAGAACTGCACTTTTTAAAATCGCCTGATCTAGGACTATATCACACCAGATGATACAACTGTGTTAATGTAGAAAACAAACATACCAGTTTGGGGACAGTTATTTTCACACAGCTCTTCAAAAGTGCCATGGTGCTGCTATAAAACAAACAGCTTCATTTATATACAGTACTGCTTCATACTGAACTAGCAGTGTCTAAGTGGTTTACAACTGTAAGCTAATTGCCCCCAACAATCTGGGTACTCATTTTAGTGACCTCCTCAGAAGGATGCAAGCCTGTCATGCTTAAGCCCTTTTGCTGGTATTGAACTCACAACCTTATGGTTTGTGAGTGAGTGGTTGCAGTACAGGCATTTAACCACTGTACCACCAGGGCTATAGGCCTGGACTTTATCTTCTGCCATCCTTTGTAAATCTGCCTTCTTGCCCTGTGCCCTTCC